>NW_025830138.1:193609-244933 GCF_002878395.1 Capsicum annuum | reverse complement strand
CTGGACAGGATACAACTTATGGGTAGCAGTCGTATGGTTGGGCAGGTTGGTTTGGGCTGGTTGTATGCTAATGGTTGGTGGGTTTGATTGGTTTTTAGAATGGGTACGTTTTGGTGGTACAAGTCTTAGGGTTTGGTACGATTCATATCATGAACTCGTATGGTTGGTAGTGTTCAAACTTACTTTGATTATATTCTTCCAAGTAAATGATTTAGAGGTACTAGTCATATGCTTGAATACGACCTTGTTTTGCTAAGTCATATATTGGACATTATTGGGTCAAAAGAGAAGGCCTAGGGTACGAGTGGTGGGTTCCACTCATATTTGTGGATACAATCGGTATGGGATTGTCGTACCCTATGGTGGGGATTATATATAGTTTAAGTGGGGGTACTTTGGACATTTCCTTACATAACCTATTAAAATCCCATTACTTATATCACATTTGGCAGGTTATTTACCCTATTATTCTAATCTTAAACATTAAGAAATTCTCTCTTATTTTCTCTAAAGGCTCTTCGAAAAAGGAAGGCTAGGGTTTCATCTAGAGGAGCAATTTGGGGCTAGTACGAGTAATTTCTCTCCATCATCTTCATAATCTAAGGCATGTACTCCTCCCTCATTGTTACTTCCAACTTAAGTATTTTTTTTATATAATGTTTTCATGGATGATTATTGTATGGTTTTAGGGCTTTCAAATATATGTTGGGGTTTTCGTATTAGATGTTGTTATGATTTTCCAATGTTTTAATTATGTATTTAAATGCTTTAATAGTTGTTTGGGAAATTGGTTGAATGGGAATAGTTAATTGGTAATTAGAATGTTTTTTAGAAATGTATATCCCTAATATGTCTGATAAACTGACTATAATAATGCTTTACTATATTCTGGAACTTTTAATGGAACTATTGCATGATATGGTTTCATAATGGAACTGTAAATGGTATAAATGGTTTAAATCATTTGGAATGGTTAAATCGAATGGTTAGGTGGTCATTGTTATTGTTAATCAAACTTTCTCGTGGGGTATAATAGAATTCCCCAATTACACATGATAATAAACAACTTATGGGGTTCATGGGATTCTCCCAAGAAAACATAATAACTAAACACTTATGGGGTACATAGGAATCCTCCAAGTTAACTTGCTAATGTAATTTATGGGTACATGGGAATCCATTTACATAAAAGGTTGGCTAAGGAAATTGCTTGCAAGGTATAGTCGTCATGATGACACCACTACTTATAGTATTGTTTAATAATAATTTTATTAGGGTTTGGTTTGATGGTAATGGTTTTAATAGGACAATAATGGCGAGGTGTTATAGCTAATCGTAAAGGTGCAAGTCCAATGGACGGACACTGGAAACTCATGTTTGTGATCACGAGGGTTTGTTATAGTGATCATATATGATACTATGATGTACATGGGCTTTAAGTACTCTGTACATATGTATCATGGAGAGCGAAGGGTACTAAGAAATCTCCTACTCTTTTGGTATCTCTAGTTCAGGTGGCTATACACATCAGAGCCCGTTCAGGGGGTTACACTTGACCCATATAGCCCGTGGATGGTTCTTAGATGGTTAAGCTACATATACCAAGGTTAATGGTTTAAAGGCATGCTAAACCCAACTCTTTTTCTCGCCATAGCTATATATATATGTATGGTTTGTATGCATATGGTTGATTTGTTTGGTTTTACAAGATGGAAACTATTTTATCCTTATCTAGTGTTTGTGTAATAACCCGATTTACTGAACCAGAATGCTCCATGGTGCTCATCACCCCGAAGGACCACAAGATAAACCATGACCGATATATGTACCTGTATACTGCATAAGATAACATAATAATGCGGAAACATGCACTACAAGGCCATAAGGTTCGATCATGAACATAACTGAATAACGTAACATTTGTGTGGGGTAATATAATACCCAAACAAAAACTGAAATATCAAATATGATAGTCTGTATGTAGTCTGCATCTTGTCTTGAAGCCTATACTGTCTGATGAATCTGAATAACGAGTTGATGGGACATGTCCCCAACTAACTCCAACTAATAAGCTAATAAATAAGATACTAGAAAATCATTATGTCCTCGAAGGATGAGGACTCACTTCTACTCTGACTACTAAATTTGTAATCTATTGCTGATCTGGAACTCGTTTCTCTGAACATATGGTGTAACATAAAAAGAAAGCACCATCGCGCTAATACGTTAGTACATATGTACCGAGTATACAAGTGAGGTACGGTATATACAAGGGTTTGCGTACTAGAATACTGCTAACTGACTGTCTAACATGAATGTGGGAATGTATGCATAAATACATAACTATAAGTGACAATATGATTTCATGATTTATGAGTCTGTATATTGATAACGTGACATTCAAGTAACTGATATGACAGATAACATGAACGACTATATCTGAATAATGCTGATAACATGGGTGATTGTATCTGAGTATAACAGATAATGTGGGTGACTGTAGCTGAAAGTCCTGAGTTAGATGGAACTATCTGAGTTCCATACTATATCTGAGTTGACTGTGACTGACAGTCCTAAAATCTGAAGAACTATTTGAGTTCTATTGCTGAGACTGATTGACTGTATCTGACAGTCTTGATTCGGTAACATGAAACTATGGGTCATAGTATCTAACCGACATTCCCCAAAGGTTCTATGATAGCTAAGATGGGGTCCAATATTTTCCCTAATTTAAAGGGTGTCAATAGCGCGCCACTGTTAAGGACAACATGTAAGTAAACCTCATATAACATGTAACTATAGTGGGAACAGTGGGAACCCTCACATAACAGGTAAAGCCACCTCATATACCGTCATATAGTAGGCTACGATGTCTCAACCTATGATGGCTATATCATTTTCGAATGCAAGGATTGCTTCTAAGAATCACACCCTCGTATAACAGGTGAGTCCCCATCCTTGGGTTCACTCAGTGCTAATTCCTACTCACATCTGAATGGACACTAAACATGATTTACTGAACTGAACTAAGCATGGACTGAGTTACTGAATTTCTGTGGCTGACGGAATATTACTGATATCTGACGACTGACTGAGTCATGAGATCATGAATATTTTTCCTGAGTCACAAGACTATCTAAAATGTAAGAGTTCATAGCTTAACTAAGAGTATCGTGAAAGCATGACATGGATCTAAGCACAAAGCTAATATTTCTGGTACAAGTACCCCCATGACTCGATGGAAGGAAACTGACATGACTTGATATTCTTGAATACATGATAATCAACACAATACGTTTATTGAAGCATTTCATCAAACGTCTAATAGGCATAAGCTTGTACATACATGGGAATTTTCATGATATTATGCTAGTTAGGTGAATTTCTTTCATCTAGGGATTTTATCAAACATATGGCAAGCATAATACATGTAACATATTATACAACAATTAAACATCAAGCTTCAATTCCAATTCCATCATACAAGGGTTTAGTCATGAGATTTCATAAATCTTTATCTATACTAATCAACCCACATGGAGTTTATCATCAAATCATGAAATAGAAATCAATTTATCAACATGAAAGAGAACATACAAAGCATGAAAACATAAAGAAATTCCATAACTTGTAGTTAAAAATGATTCTTGGACTTCATGGACTAAAGGAGTCCATGAATGAACACTACATACGTTAGTTCGTGATTTCGTGAAGATTGATGGTGAAACCTTCCTGAATTTGTATCCCCAATAGAAACCCTCGTTTGTTATTGAGATAAACTTGAGAGAAAATAATATGTTTTAGGTGAAAAGCGGCTGAATCACGTGTTATAGGGATTATATAGGGGTAGAAGGTTGACCCTTTTAATCCTGGACGTGTCATTAAATTTTTAGTAAAATTTCCCGTGTTGGGCCCTTGGCGCGACGCGGCGTTATCGTGTTGTGTCATTGGAAATTAACAATTGGGAAATTGCATGGTAGAGCGATGTGGAGCTATCTCATTTCCACCTTGTCTATAACCTAGAAGTTTGGGATGACGCACCAGTATCAGCCACTGGAATTTGACAATTGTCTTTTGAGCTATCTCCACGACGCGCTGAAGGCTCGGGTCAAACACTGTCTCACTAAAAAAACTCTAACTCTTCGCTCGGGTTTCGGATTTGGATGAATTATATATCAATGGAAAGTTTATTCAATTTTCCATATGATAGGATGTGAAAATTATGGAAATACGTTGTTTATAAGAATAAATTTTTATTTCAAACAAAAGTTCTAACATCCTTGAGATGACTTTCAAGCTAATAAAAAGCACGGGTATTACAATATGTCCCACTTAAGAACATTCGTCCTCGAATGAGAATTATGAGAGGGGAAACAATAAACTAAACATGAATAACTTGAACATGATCTCATGACGGACGTGACTAACAAGCTAAACATAACATACTGAACATGCATATTTGATGCATGCGTAACTGATTCATAAATGCATAACTGAAAGTTCTAAAGAACTAAATTTTCTCACAATGAGAATACATGTCTGATGCATAACTATATAACTGATCCAATACATAAATGCATGACTGAATATAAGGTGGTTCTTGATACCAAGATTATCATGGGAACATGAACATTAGACTGAATACTAAGTTAGTGATTTACATTAATCATGAAACTATGTAAGCTTAAGGGGAACCATTACCTTGAGCCGAATCTAAGTTGGCGGGGAAGAGGTGAGGATACTTGGTACGCATATCTTCTTCTTCGTCCCAAGTAGCTCCCTCTATGGACTGATTTGGCCATAGAACTTTAACTAGAGGGACTTCTTTATTCCTCAATCTATAGTTCTGATAGTCTAGGATTTCAACTGGAATCTCTTCATAAGAGAGGTCGTTCTAAACATCAATGCTCTAAGTAGGGACTACGACTGATGGGTTGCCTATACACTTTTTGAGCAAAGAGACAAGAAATACTGGATGAAATAAGGCTAGATCTAAAGGAAATTCGACCTCATAAGCTACCTTGCCAAAACGACTAAGAATCTTGAAGGGACCGACATATTGGGGATTGAATTTTCCCTTCTTTCCTAATATCTTCACTCTCTTCATAGGATTGATCTTCAGGTAGACACAATCACTAATCTTAAATTCAAGATCCTTTATACAAACATCTATTTAAAACTTTTGTCGGCTCTGAGCAGTTTGGAGTCATTCTCTAACTAACTGAACTTTCTCTAAGGGGTCGAATACTAAGTCAGGACCTATGACTAAGGCCTCACTATGTTCGAACAAACTTATTGGTGATCTATATATCCTACCATAGAGAGCTTAGAATGGAGCCATCTGAATATTTGAATGATAGCCATTGTTTTATGCAAATTCAATCAAAGGCAAATGGTCATCCCAAGTACCCTTGATTCAATTACACATGCCCTTAGCATATTTTCCAAAGTTAGAATTGTCCTTTCTTCTTGACCATCTGTCTGAGGATGAAAGGTTGTACTAAGAAGAACTTGTGTACCAAGACCCTTTTGGAATGCTTTCCAAAAATCAGAGGTGAACTGGGTACCTCTGTTTGAGATAATAGTCAACGGAACACCGTACAATTTGACCTACTCCTTAATGTAGAGTTTGGTGTAATCCTCGGCTGACTAAGAGGTATGAACTGGAAGAAAAAGAGCTGATTTGGTCATTTTATCTATAATGACCTAGACTAAATCATGCTTACGGCGAGTTCGAGGCAAACCCGTCACGAAGTTTATGTTAACAACTTCCCACTTCCAAATACGAATACTAAACTCCTATATAGGACCACTAGACTTTTGATGCTTTATCTTAAATTGCTGACATATAGAGAACTTAGCCACAAACATTGTAAAATCTCTTTTCATCCCACTCTACAATAGATTTGCCACAAGTTGCGGTACGTCTTAGTGGCCCCTGGATGAATAGAGTAGCACACACCATGCATTTTTGCAAGAAATTATTGCCTTTCTTCATCTATGTCTGGAACATAAAGACGACCCTAACAACGAAAAACACCATCTCTTCCTAGGGAGGAAACCTCTGTTTTCCAATTCTGAACTGACTCTTTTAGCTTTACAAGGCTAGGATCCTTATCTTGCTTTTCTTTCACCTCAGAAACTAGAGATAATTCTGAACTACTCCAAACACATACACCGCCATCTAAAGAGCCAACTAAGCGAGTGCCTAGTTTGGCAAGCTGGCGGACTTCCTATTCTAACTTTCTCTTACTATCATCAACATGAGAAATACTACCCATGGACATTCTACTGAGAGCATTGGCCACTATGTTGGCCTTGCCTGGATGATAGAGGACACTCATGTCATAATCTTTTAAGAGATCTAACCAGCTTTTTGACGAAGATTGAGATCTTTTTGAGAAAAGACATACTAAGGGCTCTTATGATTTGTGAAGACGTCTACATGAACTCCATAGAGATAATGCCTCCAACTCTTAAAGGCAAAACTACGTCTGCTAACTCAAGATCATGAGTAGGATAATTCTTCTCATGGGGTTTAAGCTGTCTGGAGGTGTAGGCTATGAACTTACCATTATGCATGAGGACACAACCTAAACCCACTCTGGATGCATCAAAATAAACTACAAAACCATCTGAACGATCTTGAAGAGCTAGAACTAGAGCTAAGGTGAGTCGAGTCTTCAATTCCTGTAAACTCTTCTCGCATAAATCTGACCACTAAAACTTGACCTTCTTCTGAGTAAATCTGTACATAAGAGATGTAATAGAAGAAAATCCTTCAACAAATCGTCTGTAATAGCTATCCAAACCCAAGAAACTCCTGATATCTGATGGAGAAATAGGGTTAGGCCAATTTCTTATTACTTCGATCATTGGAGGATCAACTCTAATGCCATCACCGAAAATAATATAGCCAAGGAATACTATTGATCTTAGCCAAAATTCACACTTACTGAATTTAGCGAATAACTGATGATTCTGAGAGTCTGGAGTACTATACTGAGATAGTCTGTATGATCTTGCTCAGTGCAAGAATAGACCAGAATATCATCTATGAAGACAATGATGAACATATCTAAGTACTACTTGAACACATAGTTCATCAAGTCCATGAAAGCGGCTAGGGCATTGGTAAGACCAAATGACATGACTAAAAATTTAAAATGACCATACCGCGTATGGAAATCTGTCTTTGGGATGTCACATTCTCTAACTCAGAATAGATAATAGTCAGTTCTAAGGTCTATCTTAGAGAAATAACTGGCACCTTGAAGTTGGTCAAACAAGTCATCAATTCTGGAAAGCGATTACTTGTTCTTGACTATAACTTTATTGAGTTGACTGCAACCAATGCACATTCTGAGTGAACCATCTTTCTTGAGCATAAATAAGACTATTGCACCCTAAGGGAAAATGTTGGGTCTGATGAATCCCTTATCAAAGAGATCCTTCAACTATTCATTTAGTTCATTGAGTTCTGCTGGTTTCATTCTGTTTAGTGGAATAGAGATGGGCTGAGTGTCTGAAAGAAGATTAATAACAAAGTCTATTTTCCATTTGGGAGGAATTCTTGGATGTTCTTCGAGAAAGACATCTGAATATTCATTCACTATTAGGACTTATTAAAGACTGGGAGCCTCAGAATTAGAATCTCTAACATGAACTAGATAATAAACACATCCCTTAGATATCAATTTCCTTTCCTGAAGGTAGGAAATAAGTTGACCCCTGAAAGCGGATACACTACCCTTCCACTCTAGGATAGGTTTATTTGGGAACTCAAAATAAACTATTCTATTTCTGCTGTTGACTATGGCATAGTAGGAATGAAGCTAATCCATTTCGAGAATGACATCAAAATCAGTCATCTCTCATTTGACTTAAGTCTGTTAAAGTGACTTTATGAAATATCATAACTAGGCAGTTTTTGTAAACCCACTGGGCTATGATGGTTTTACCCACTAGGGTAGAGACTAAGAAGGGCTCTGCTAGAATTTTGGGACTGATTCTGAAATCAACTTCTATATAACGAGTAATAAAAGACAAAGCAGATCCTGGATCTACCAAAGCGTAAACATGCATATGAAAGATCTATAACATACCAGTAAGTACATCATGAAATATTTCTTGATCTTCTTGATTCTGAAGAGCATTGAGACGATTTGGGTATTTCCCACTAGTAGCACTGTAACTGGCACCCGGCTAATTTGGGTAATCGAATAAGCTGAGGAAAGATTTTGTTGTCCCTGAGGACCTAGATGTGGACAGTATCTAAAACTATGGCCTATCTTTCCACAACCAAAACAAATGCTTCTACCTACTCTACACACACCCTGATGGTGCATACTGTAAGTTTGGCAAAGAGGATAGGTGCGGGCACTACTAACACTCCTCTAGGTCTTAGAGCCTGGAATTCTATCTTTGTTACCATGTCTAAACTTAGGAAGTGGAGCACTGGCTAAAGAGGGAGCTGGAACTGATGAGTTAGGAAGAAACGGAGAACGGTTTCCTTCTTCTGATTTAGGCTGAGCAAAGTTAAAACTACCTATCTTCATTCTCTTATTCTGTTTCTCCTTTTGCATAATTTTTTGCTCTTCTATCCACTGAGTATGGGTCATAAGTCTAGCTAAGGTCAGGTCACTATTCATCATGGTCGATCTGCACTCATGAACCACACTGTCATTTACCCTTGAAGAGAGCTTACTCATCTTGGATCTACTGCCTGTAACCATATGAGTGGTATACCTGGCTAATTTAGTAAACTTAAAATAATACTCTTTTACTATCATATTTGCCTACCTGAGGTTGATGAACTGTAGTACCTTGGCTTATATAACTTTTGGGGAAAGAATCTGTGTAAGAATGCAGTGACAAACTCCTCCCACTCTATAGGACCTGGATTATTTAATCTTTTGGACTTCCACTATTTGAACTAAGCATGAGCCATATCCTGCATCTAGTATGCAGCTAGCTCAGCACTCTCAATAGTAGTCACCCATATGGCGTCTGTCACTTTCTCAACTTGATCTAAGAATTCTTGAGGGTCTTCATCTACCTCAGACCAAAGGAAGTTTGGATGATTCATTTGAGTGATGTCCCGAATCCTAGCTACAGCTGATTTGGCCACTGATTGAGCAAGACTAGTGAATACGATACTAAACTCCACATGAGAAACATGATTGCCTAAAAGGTTCTTTGGGTTGATGGGCTGACTGATTTCTTCTCTTAGAAAGCATGTTCTGAAATAAAGAGAATAAGCAGATTAGATCAAGACACTGACTTATGATTATGCTCACAGGCATGACAATAATACAGAGAGAAGGGAAACTGTTCTTTAAACATCTCATAGCCTCTTGCACATAAATATGACGTGCAATACACCCATCTACAAGACTCTACTAGATGTGGCTTTCAAACTTCCTAGGACTCTATTAAAAACCTTAAGATATGATACCAAGTTTGTAATGACCCGATTTGCTGAACCAAAATGCTACACGGTGCACATGACCCTGAAGGACCACAAGCTAACCCATAACTGATATATGTACCTGTATACTGCATAAAATAATATATTAATTCAGAAAAAAACACTAAAAGGTCATAAGGTTTGATCATAAACATAACTGAATAAAGTAACATTTGTGTAGGGTAATAGAATAATCAATACAAAATTGAAGTCTCAAACATGATAGTCTATATCTAGTCTGCATCACGCCTGAAAGCCTCTACTGTCTGACGAATCTGAATAAGGAGTTGATTGGATATGTATCCAACTAACTCAAACTAATAAGCTAATCAATGAGATACTAGAAAATGATTATGTCCTCAAAGTATAAGGACTCACTTCTACTCTGACAAATAAATCTGGTATCTACTAGTGATTTGGAACTCGTGTCTCTGAACCTATGGTGTAACATAAAAAAAAGGTACCATAGCGCGAATCTGTTAGTACATATGTACCAAGTATACATGTGAGGTAGGCTATAAGCAAGGGTTTTCATGCATGAATAATGCTAACTGACTGCCCAACATAAAAGTGAAAATACATGCATAAATACGTAACTATAGCTGACAATATAATTTCAAGATTTCTGAGTCTGTATATTGATAATATGACATGCTAGTAACTGATATAATTTATAAAATGAAGGACTATATCTGAATAATGATGATAATATGGTGACTATATCTGAGTATAACTGATAACATGGGTAACTATAGTTTCCAGTCCTAAATCTGATGGAATTATCTGAGTTTCATACTGAATCTGAGTTGACTGTCTCTGATACTCCTAAAATCTAAAGAACTATCTAAGTTCTATTACTGAGAATGATTAAATATATTTTACAGTTTTGATTCTGTAACATGAAATTGTGGGAAGTGGTATCCAACCAACATGCCCCAAAGGTGACATGATAACTGAGCTGGGGTCTAATTTATACCTTGATTAGAAGGGTCTCAATACTGCACCAATGGTAAGGAAAACATATGAGTAACCCTCATATAACAGGTAACTTTAGCAAGAATGGTGGGAACCATCACATAACAAATTAAGCCACCTCATCTACCCTCATATAGTAGGCTACGACATCTTAACTTATGCTGGCTACATCGTTCTATAATGCAAGGATTACTTTTAGGAATCACACCTTTGTATAATAGGTGAGTTCCCATCCTTGGGTTAATTCAGTGCTAATTCCTACTCCCATCTGAACGGATACTGACCTGAGCATGGATTGAGTTACTGAATTTTTGTGGCTAATAAAATATTACTGATATCTAATAGCTGACTGATTCATGAGAACATAATGATTTTTCCTGAGTCATAAGACTATCTGAAGTTTAAGGGTTCATAGCTTGACAGATAATATCGTCAAATCATGACATGGATCTAGGCACAAAACTAATATTTTTGGTACAAGTACCCCCAGGACTAGATTGAAGGAAACTAACATAACTTGATATTCTTGAATACATGATAAACACCATAATACATTTATTGAAGCATTTCATCAAATGTTTAATAGGCATAAGCATGTACATACATGTGGATTTTCATGATATCATGCTAGTTAGGAAAATTTCCTTCATCTAAGCATTTTATCAAATATATGGCAGGCATAGTACGTGTAAACACATTATACTACAATTAAATATCATGCTTCAATTCAAATTCCATTATACAAGGTTTTAGTCATTAGATTTCACAAATCTTTATCTATACTAATTAACCCACTTGGAATTTATCATCAAATCATGGAATAGAAATTAATTTCTCATTTATCAATATGAAAGAGAACATACAAAGCTTGAAAACATGAAGAAAATCCATAACTTATAGTTAAAAAGGATTCTTGAACTTCATGGATGATAGGAGTCCATGAGTGAACACTATGCTTACTTTAGTTCATAATTTTGTGAAGATTGATGATGAAACCTTCCTGAATTAGAATCCCCAATAAAAACCCTAGTTTGTTCTTGAGATAAACTTGAGATAAACTAATATGTTTTGGGTGAAAAGTTGTTGAATCATTTGTTAAAGGGATTATATAGGGGTAGGAAATTGACCCTTTTAACCCTGGACACGTCATTAAATTTTTAGTAAAAGTTCTCGAGTTGGGCCCTTGGCACGACGTGGTATTATTGAGATGTGTCACTGGAAATTGATAATTTTGAAATCGCATGATAGTGTGATGCAGAGCTATCTCGTTGCCACATTGTCTACGACCTGGAAGTTTGGTGCAATATGCCAATATCATAGACCAACACTAAAATTTGACAATTGCAATTTGAGCAATCTCCGCGATGCACTCAAGGCTTAGGTTAAACACTATCTCACTAAGAAGGCTCTAACTCTTCGCCCGGGTGTCAAATTTAGGCGAATTATATATCGATGAAAATTATAGAAATACCATGTGTTTAAGAATGAATTTTTATTACAAAGTAAGTTCTAGCATCCTTGAGATAATTTTCAAGCTAAGAAAAAGCACGGGTATTGCAGTTTATACTAGAGTTCACCAACTAACCCATCTTTGGGTAGTTGTATCCTTATAGGATATAGGAATTGACAATTCTACTCCTCTTACTTAGTAATCGGATTTGGGATTAGCTATTAGATTAAAGTGGTGAGCTTTCATATTCTAGAAGGATCTATTTCATATCATTGATATCTTTACATACATTGGTTTATTTAAGGATATTGCTTTTTGGTATGGTTGGGGCATGTCCCAACCAGATCTTGTTTCTTTTTTTTAGAGGATTTGTGGAACTACTATGGGTTGAAATTTGCGAGATCGGTATTGGTGTCAGCATAATATTAGCATTAGTATTGGGGATGATACCTTCAGACATAATTTACGATTGTTCCATACTCTATTATTTTTAATTATATAACTATGTCAAAACTCATATTCTTATGGTTGTGGATTATGGTTTAGTTTGGTATTGGTTATGGTTGGGTATCAGACAGTTGGGCTTATTTGGGTGTTCATGGTCATAGACCTACCCTAGAGACTTGGATTACACAATAATGCTATCTTGTTATATGTTCAGAATTCGTATGACTCAGGGTATGCATATTAAGAGGTTGAGTTGGGCAATGAGGGTGGTCCCTAATCCTTGATGTATTTAAGATGCCCATTATGACAAGGCCCTAGATTAAGTTATGTCAAATGACATGTTACTTATGTATCTTACTCTAATGGTAAATGGATTATAGTGAATTAGATATGGTTGGTTTATTTAGTTGATTGTAGATTACATACTTTAATATTGGCTGGATTTGAATTTTTTTTTGGTTGGTTATCATATATATATATATTAATGATTCATTGGTACCAGTATAAAAATACTAGGTTCTCTATAAAAAAAAATATGACTTCTTTAAAAACCCTCTACTAAATATCAGAGGTTGGAGAGGAGTTATGGATATTTGATTGGTATTGGTATTATATATTGGAATGTATATGGGTTGCAAAAATCTTATGATTCCTACCTCGAGAGTAGTGCTCAATAGGTGTATACAGAGGTTGTGCGACAACCTCAGACTTATCACATCATAATCATTATTATTATCACTCCTATTGTATTTTATACATTATACATATTCTATGATTATACTTTTATATTGTATTTGATGTATATTTATTCTGTACATCTTTTCTAGTACTTGTACTTGGTGAATGTAACATATTTAGGGACTGTTAGAAGAGACAATGTGGGATAGTATTTGGGATATTTTTCTAATTATAGGTTAGGTGCCTATAGCGTTTATTTATATACTTTATTTTTTACCATGATCAGTTAGCCTATGATACCTACTTAGTACAAGTGTATCGTTCTCATATCTACCATTCTATTTTTGGGAATATTCATGCATTAGTGCATCGCATGGTAGTTGATTTCGAGTTGTGCTTGGAATATTATTTAGGTAGTTACCACTCTATGCCTCCAGAGTTGATCTCCGACCCCATCTTACCAATTTTATGTTTTATGTTATATTTAGAGATAGACTTATACTTCTTTTGGATATTTAATTGCAATTGTTGACATCAGATGTACTTTGTTGTTCTTACACTATAATATCTGATTTTGGGGTGATTTATGGTATCATTGATGTTGTAATGACCCTTTCAGTCATTTTCTATATGTCTAATTATTTTTGTCATTAGTGGTTTTCCATAGCTGCCCCAAGTCATTTATAACTTGTTAGAACTGATAGTTTGGTTATCGAGTAGTTAGTTCGATTTTTAGAGCTAGTTCTTATTTAGAACTCTTTGCAAGTTTCAAATGGCCACCAGGTGAAAACATCAATAAAACAATCTTTGACAGAAATTTTGACTCTGCCAGTATATCCAGAATATTGATTTTTGTCTAGTAGACTTTTGGTTTAGGTCCCAATACACCCAAGCTTATTTTGACAAATTGGTCAGAAAGTTGGAAAATCAAAAAATTCAGTCTGGAACTCATTTTTGTCAAAATGACCTCGGATGGAAAATTTGAGTTTTTCAATGCATTTGAAACATCAAATTTAGTATGGTTACATAATTCACTTACGTATTTCAGATTCTGAATAATTCTTGAGGCATTGTAGGGAAGTTTGAAATTTTTTTAACTTGTGTTGAGGCTTGTGTGATCTCACAAATGGAATCATGATCAACTTATTGCGATCACCATCGAGGTACTATGATCGCCCTTGTGTGATAACTATCTAGGGGTGGCGATAGCCACACTTGAGTACCTGGAATGGGTATTTAAAGGCCTTTTAGGTCATATTTTAGGGAACTTTTCACTCCTCTTTGAGACTTTGAAACCATAATATAGTGTGCCAAACTCAAATCGAGTCTTAGGTGGGTATCGAGAGCTTGATTAACATATATTTTTTGATTAATTTTGGATTAAAGGTAATAATCCTTCAAATTTCAAGCATGAATTCTTTAAATTCTTGATCAGAACCATAAATAGATTGAGGGCTTGATTTTAGCCCAAATTAGATTAGTTTTCACCTGTTTCATAAAAGTTATGATTTCTTGATGGTGTATGAACTTTGGGTTAACCTTGGAAATGTGTTTTTGCAAGTGTGACCCACTTAGGGTTTTGATGTCATTTTTGGAACCAAAATATAATGGTTTAATGTGGGTATCATTATGCTCGTATCAATGAATTCATAATTTTTTTGTGATAGCGTAGAATCATGAAAAGGCTTCTTGAAAGGGGAAAATTAAAGGTTTAGTGTATTGATGAGCATTCTTTGGATTTTAGGTAGGTTAGGTTTATCCCTTGTTAGAATGAGCTTCATCATAGTATAATTGTAATATCTTGTTAGATTTATATTGGGAGGGGTTTTATGTGTTGGTTTCATGATTATTCTAGACTTGTGGTTAGTTGCCTTTTAGGTCATTTGGACCCATATAGTGAACTACCTAGCTGCTTGTCTTAAACCTTAATGGATTAGACATAATGTCTCATGCTTAACATGAGAATAATTAGAGTTACTCTAATGACGTTGCTTTAGTTTGAATGAACTTAGTGATAGTATTTGAATAGGATCCCTACCTTGGACTTAATGGTGGTTTCTATACATCTAATATTTGAATTAGATACATCTAAGACCCATACCTTCTTATGAAATTCCTAAAAAATGCCCCTTAATATTGATGAACCTTGGTAGTAAATTTATTGAGAATGCCATAGTGAGCTATTGTTTATGCTATTAAAGAAGCCCATGACCATGTTATTCATTAATCCATGGATATGGCTATTACTCAGGATATTAATTAGGCCTTTAGTTGTCTTGGGCTAACAAATACTTATTGAAACGTCCATTGACTATAACATGGCTTAAGCCGTAAAGTACGATATCGACAAATCTACAAATAAGCTATAAATTGTACAATGGATTTTCTATTTCTCAAGTTAGTGATAAACTTTCAATATTAAAATGGTTGACTAATGAATAGGTTACTTGTGAGCCATTACTATTGATGATGCTTATGGTTATGCTCATGGTCTAATGGACTAAAATACTGACTTATCACATATAAAATTTATGTTATATATATATATATATACATACACTTATTAGTACTTTGACATTGATGATAAACAAGGAAATATAGAGGTATGCTCTTCTTGCTTCTCCTTTTATGTTTACTTACTTTAGTCCTCATGGGGCTTGTTCTTTACTAAAGCGCTCCTTTGGCTTATTCATTACTTTATCCCTTGTGGGGCTTGATCTTTATTATTGATATTAATTTTATATTATGATGATGCCTGATAAGGCCAGAGAATATTATAATGATATGATGATACCTGGTATAGTTAGAGGATATTATGATAATATGATGATAGACGATACGATCAGAGGATATTATGTTGATATAATGATATGATAATATGATAATGTAATGATACCCGATAGGACCGAAGGATTATTCTAATGCTACGTATATGTACTGCAAGGCTGAAGGACCATTATTGATGTGCCTATAAGTACATCTACCAGTTCAAGTTTGGTTATCCCTTTGTATGGAAATTATATATTGTTTATGCTCATGTGTAGTTGGTTATAATGTTAATATTAGCGATGCAAGTCATAGTTTTCTAGTGATAAAGGTAAAAGATGGTATTTTTATTGATTTAAGGTTGAGAAGATGATTAGTGGTGAATATTAAATAAGAGATTAATAATGACTTATGGATAGTTGAACCATAGCTATAATGACTAATGGTATTAATTCTAGTAATAATGGTGATTAAGCTAGAATGATATTTAGCATAAATTAAGACTTATAGGAATGGTGATTAGTTAATAATAATGGTTTAGTCATTGGTGATGACTAGTTGCCAAAAGAGGATTTTTGGATTAGTGATGCAAGTTACTAAATGGTGTTTAGTCAATAAATTGAAGGGTGAGCAATTGGTGATTTGTGGTTATCGAGTCAATGGCGATTCGTGAGCTTGTGATGGCTAGAAATAAATATTAGCTAGTTGATAAATATGTCTTAGTGATAAATTTTTACCATGTTCTAGGTATTTACTAGTTTATGTAGAATGACCAGTTGTTCACCCATGAATAGTTATTATGTGGTGAAAAATTAATAAATAGCAATTAGAGGTTAAATGATGACTAGTAAGAAATTGGGTTAGTAAATAAGTGTTGGCTAGCTAATAAAGAGCTATTAGTGCGTATCGAGGATATACTGTCTAAATGATGGTATCATTATGTTTCTGAATATATTGTTATATAATGTTTAATTGTGAATGTTGATAATAACTGAGGAAGGTTGGTGAACTTTAAATTAATCATAATTGTGGAATGTTGTTAAACTGACCGATTAATGGTAAGTGTGGAGTGATGATAGAGTTCAGATATACTGTTGATTGTATTCCTTTACATTTCTATTGGGTGTACTCTCCCATGGTATGGGCCGTTGTGATGTGTTCTTTAATGTATGCACTAGTTGGAATATTTGAGCAAACTTTGTACTTGTGATTGCTTGTGTTTATGCCTTATGATACATTATTATTCCAAATTATCTAATTCTTATGTATAGTAGTATGGCATGCGTTGGTGCCTTATCTTATATTGTTATTATGATATTTAGTACATGTTATGTAAAGTAATATTGGCATGTGTTGATGCCTTATGTTATACTATTATTCTGTTTTGGTTTCTTATTATATAAAATGATGATGGAGATGATTCAAGTTCAATTCTGTACCTTGACGTAATTATGATTATCTTGCTTTATATCATGACTTAGCTCAGTCGCTCGATGATGCCTACTGAGAACTAGTTGTTTTTGTACTCATACTGTACTTTTGAGGCTTTTTATTTTAGATTTGAGTATTAGCTATTTTTGTTGATCGTTGATCGTGTAGTGATTGATTTTTGGAGATAGGATGAGCTCACAGAGTTTGAGTTGCTGATTTTCTCTTTCTTTTACATTCAGTCTTTTGTATTTGAGACAGATGTATTGATGATATTTTAAGTAATTTTGGTAGTACTATTAACATCAGATGCTCTTCTACTTGTGCTACCATGTCATAGGAATGGTATCTTATGATGACTGTTTATCTATTTAGAACACTTTATTTATATTATAACTTGTGTTTATTAATTTTGGTGTATGATTGGAATTTTTCACGAAATTATCCCATTTTTAAGATAGGAGATATGGTATTGGCTTACCTACTGGCGGTATATAGTAGGTGCCATCATGGCCTATAAATTAGGTCATGATAAATTTGTATTAGAGCCAAGGTTTCATTGGTATGGTTGGTACAAAAGCAAGTGTCTAGATCTGCAGATAATAATATTGATGTTTATTTCCTATCTTCGGGAGGCTATGGGACATTCTTGGAGTTTCTTACTTCTTTTACTCATATCGCGCTAAGTCTAAGTAAGATTATAGATGTATTTATTTAATATTACTCTTTCGTTGATGGCCAGGACACGTGCTAGGAGGACACAATGACTGAGCCTAGGGATCCTTCCCCTATTTATTGATGACTTATAAGTCATGGAAAACCCGTGATATGTCCCCATCTAGGGTTAGGATAGGCTGCCTACTGTAGAACCTCTTTCTGCACCTGAGCTAGAGATTCTTCTGCCATAGCCAGTGGTGGGCCAGGGACAAGCCCAAGCTCCACCAAGTTTTATTCTCTCTTTATTGCTTAGAGATTACTTAGTTTAGCTTTTGCATATCATTGGTGGTACACAATTTGATGATACACAGTCTATTGATCTGAGAAATACTAAGGCAGGAGCACAATTTATTACTGCGGATCCTAGAGTTGAGGTTTCCTCTATGATGGTTGTTGTTCTGCCTGTGGGTACCCATCTAGTTTTGACCTGACGTATTATGTTTTCTGAGTAGCAATATATATTCAGTGGATTTGTGAGGTTGACTTTGCCTAGCTTGTATGATTCTCCAAGCAAGGATACATATGAGTTTCTTACTGTTTGTGAGGATAAGCTTCACGGTTTAGGCCTTGCTGAGGCTCGCTATGTCGATTACAACACACTTCAGTTGAATTTGTCTGCTCATTATTGGTGAAAAGGTCATATGAAATACAGACCAGCTGGATCTTCTTTATTGTCGCTGACTTAGTTCTCTAAGATGTTCTTGGAGAAGTATATGTCATGAAACCTTAGAGATCGACTAAGGGATCAGTTCTCCAAATTGGAGCAGGACTCTATGATAGTTGTTGAGTATGAAGCCCTTTTTCATGAGTTGGCCAAACATGTGACTTTTATTTTTTGCACTGAGTATGAGTGATTTCACTACTTTGTTAAAGGGTTAAGACTCCCTATTCTTATGGCTACTCAGATTTTAGTTTTTGTGGGAAGGGATTTTGCTATCTAGGGTGATGGAGGAGATGCACCGTAAGATTTATGAGGGCTGTGCTAAGAGACCTAGGTCCTGGGGAAGATTCAGTAGAAGTTGTAGTGGTTATCAATTCAAAGGTGGTGTTCTATGTTGGTATTCTTTGTATCCATATTTTCAACCTTCAACCACGTTGACCATTTTAGGAAGCTCTTCAGATTACTGATGGAGGCCAGTGTGGTGCTAGTGGTAGCCATAGTAAGGGTGGTAATTAGTTTTCAAGAGATTCATCTTTGGTTACGTCTAGACATGGTGGCTATCTTGGGTCGGGTCAGTCGGATATATTGGTTCTATTTTTTCATATTTCTTATTTTACTTGTGGACCTTCTTGTCACAATTTTCCAGATTGCCCTAGTCGTGGGGCATTTGTAGTTTCATCAGAAGGTGCTTCCCCTATTAGAGTAGTTCATCCTTCGGATAGAGGTGGTTCTAGTAATCGCATAGATGGTTATCAAGGTGCTCGATGAGTTTCTCAAGTAGAAAGGATAGGACGTTGGTCAGTGACAAGCCAGGAGGCGGGCATGGTCAGTTATATGTTGTACCTACTATACTCGAGGCTGAGACTTTGGATGTTGTAGTTACAGGTATATATTTTGTATGCTACAAGTCGACTTTGCGTTATTTGATTTTGGATCCACTTAATCTGAGATACCTCACTATGCACCACAATTGGAGTTGACTAATGATTGATTATTAGTGCCTTGGTGCATATCTACTCCCTTGGGTGATTTTTTAGTAGTGGATCGACTATTCAACTTGTGGTATGACAGTTAGTGATATTGATACTTGTGTTGATCTTATTATTCTGGATATGCTGGATTTTAATGTTAGTCTAGGCATGCACTAGTTATACCACTATCATACGGTCATGGATTATTTTACCATGATCGTTACCTTAGCGATGCCCAGTGTAACCCCATTTGTATGGCAGGGAGTAGTTAGTCATGATATGATAGGGATTATCTTATATGTTCATGCTTGAAGGCTTATTTTGAGGGTTTGCGAGTCTTATCTATATTATATTTATGATACTCGTGTGGAGAGTCCATCACTTTGCACTGTCCCTGTTGGTTGTGAGTTTCCTAATATCTTTCTTATCTATCTTTCTGGTATTTCCCTTATCTCTGAGATCGAGTTTGTATGGATCTGGAGCTGGGAACCTATCCTATCTCTATGGGACCTAACCATATGGATCCTGCTGACCCCATGGGGATAAATTCTTAGCTTAAGATCTTCTTGGTTAGGGTTTTATTAGATCGAGTTGTCCATGTTGGGAGCACTTTTATTGTTTATAAGGAAGAAGAATGATTCTATGTTTATGTGCATTGATTATAGGAATGTTAATAAGGCCATGGTGAAGAATTGTTATCTTATGCCTCACATTAATCATTTTTTTTACTAGCTTCTGGGTACAACTATATTTTTTAAGATTTATGTAAGGTCGGTTTACTATCAATAGAGGCTTTAGGTTGAGGATGTCCCAAGATAGTTTTTAGGACCTGTTACGATTATTATGCATTCTTAGTGATGTGTTTGGGTTGACTAATACACCAACTTTATTCATGGATTTGATGAACCGAGTATTCATGCCTTATTTGAACTTTTTTGTGATTGTATTCATTGATGACATCCTTGTGTTTTCGATGAGTTTTTAGGAGCATGTGCAACATTTGAGGATCGTGCTCTAGACTTTGAGAGATCATTTGTTTTTCTCCAAGTGTGACTTTTTTCTTGAGTCGGTTGACCCAACAAATATAGAGGCGATTCATGATTGGTCTAGACCTACGTCTCCAACTGAGGTTCGTAGCTTCATTGCTTTTTCCGGTTATTATAGATGCTTCATTGAGAGCTTTGCTACTATTTAAGCCCCTATGACAAGATTGACTCAGAGGGAGGTTAATTTTCGATGGTCAGAGTAGTGCGAGTCCATCTTTGGAAAGCTCAAGGATTTTCTTACTTCATCTCCCGTGTTAGCTCTTTCTATTGAGGGTAAGGGATTTAACTTGTTTTGTGACACTTCTAGTATTGTCTTTGGTTATGTGTTGATTCAGAAACGTCTTGTTCTTTCTTATGCTTCTAGATAGATTAAGATGCATGAGCGCAACTACCCCACTCATGATTTAGAGTTGACAGCATAAGATTTGGAGACATTATCTTTATGGTGTTCATTGTGAGATTTTTAGTGATCACCGTAGTCTTAACATGACTCAGAGAGAGCTTAATTATCAACATCGTAGGTGTATGAAATTACTAAGGACTATGATGTTTCAATCTTCTATCACCGGGTAAGGTAAATATGGTAGTTGATGTCTTGAGTCAGAAGGTAGTGAGTATAGGTAGCTTTTCTTGCATATTAGTTTCTCAGAGCTTGTTGGCATGTAAAATTCAGTCTTTGGCAAACCTGATGGTTCACCATGATATTTCAAATCTTAGGAGGATTTTAGCTAGTGATATGAGGCGGTTGCACCCAAGGAAAATTCCTATAGTTAAGGTTTAATGGAGACATCGCCCAATGGATTATTAAGAGCGAGATGCGGGCCCAATATCTTCACCTATTTGAGACTTCAGGTACTTCCTTAGGTATAACTTTCAGGGATGAAAGTTCTTTTAATAGGGGATATTGTAATGACCTTTTAGGTCATTTTTTGTATTTTTGCTTATTTTAGTCGTTAGAGTTTTTCCATAGCTGCCCTAAGTCATTTATGACTTGCTCGAACTGATAGTTTGGTTACCGAACAATTTGTTTGGATTGTAAAGCTAATTCCTCGTTTAGAAGTTTTCATTGGTTCCAAATGGCCTTCGGGTGAAAACTTTAGGAAAACAATTGCAAATGCAAATTCTAACTACGCCAACAACTCCAGAATATTAATTCTTGGCTAGGTAGACCTTTCGTTCGGGTCTCAATGCACCTGAGCTCATTTTAACCTATTGGTCAAAAAGTTGGTAAATTTGGAAATTAGGTGTAAGACCCATATTTTCTCTAATCAACCTCAGATGGAAAATCCCACTTAGCCAACGCATTTGCAACATCGAATTTAGTATGGTTACATAGTACATTTGTTTATATTGAATTCCAAACAAATCCCGAGGCATCGTTCGAAACTAGAAAAATTGTTGGTGCTTAGGCTCGTGCAATTGCACAGATAGCATCATGTATGCCAATTCCAGTTGCCATCAAGGCATTGCAATCGCCCTTGTGCGATTAACATCCAAGGGTGGCGATAAATACACCGGACTACCTGGGATGGGTATTTAAAGGCTTTTTAGGCTATGTTTAGAACACTCTTCACTCCTCTTTGAGACCTAAAATCCCTAATATAGTGTGCTAAACTCAAATTATGTCTTAGGTGTGTATTGAGAGCTTGATTAACATGTATTTTTGTGATTTAGATCGGATTTAAATTAGGAATCCTTCAAATTTAAAGCGTGAACTTCTTGAATTCTTGTAAAAAATCCAAAATAGCTTGAGATCACGATTTTTACCTAAATAAGCTTACTTTTCACCTATTTCTTGAGGGTTATGATTCTTTGGTGGAGTATGAACTTTGGGTTGACCTTGGAAATGTGTTATTTGAAAGTTGGACCCACTTGGGGTTTTAGTGTCGTTTTTGGACCCAAAGCTCAACGGTGCAATATAGGTATCGTTATGCTCATATTGATGAGTCGATGATGTTTTTGATAGATTGGCATATGGAAGAGGCTTCATAAAAGGGAAAAAGTTAAAGTTTAGTCGATTGACAAGTATTCTTCGGATTTAAGGTAGGTTAGGTTTATCACTTGTAAGAATGTTCTTTGTCATTCTATAATAGTGATATCTTGTTAGATAGGGAGAGGTTTTAGGCGTTGGTTTGATGATTATTAAAGACTTGTGGTTAGTTGGATCTTTTAGGTCATTTGGACCCATAGAGTGAAATGCCTAGCTTGTTGTCTTAAAACCTAATGGATTAGACTTAATGTCTCATGCTTAACATGAGAATGCCTAGAACTGCTCTAGTTATATGGGAGTGACCTTGTCACTCATTCTTAGGGAAAGATTGGCCGTAGATGCTTACTCTAATGAAGTTGCTTAGTTCCAATTGGATTAGTAATAGTATTTGAGTAAGATCCCTACCTTGGATTTAATGGTTGCTTGCTATACATGTAAATGTTGAATTAGATACCTCAACCTAGTCTGGGTAGAAATGAACATTTAAGGTATATGGGGGGATTCAGACATGGGCCATGACCCACCTTAAGCCATGATTGATGTAGTCCTTGTGAGACCCATATGTGCCTATGTAATGCCTAGAAAATGCCCCCTGAGGCAACATTGAGGAACCTTGGTAGTGAATTTACTAAGGATGCCATAATGAGTTATAGTTTATGCTATTATAGAAGCACATGACCATGTTATTCATTAAGCCATAGATGTGGCTATTACTCGGGCTATCGATTAGGCCATTGCTTGGCTATTGATTGGGATACACCTTATTGAATGGTCCCTTGACTATAACATTCCTTAAGCTTTAAAGTACGATATTGACGGTGCAATACATGAGCTATTGATTATGCCATGGATTTTCTACTGCTCAAGTTAGTTAGAAACTTTCTCTAAGATAATGGTGGGATAATGAATAGGTTACTTGTGGGCCATTACACTTGATAATTCTTATGGTTATGCTCATGGTCTATTCGACTAGATTATTGACTTATCACTTATAACATTCATGCTATATATAGACACATTTACTGATAATGTGACATTGATGATGAAAGAGAAAATATGGAGGTAAGATCTTCATTCTTCCACTTTGGGTTCATTTACTTTAGCCCTCATAGGGCTTGTTCTTTACTTTATCCCTCATGAGGCTTATTGTCACGACCCGAACTAGAGAATGGCCATGAAGGGTATCTCAAGTCCCACATGGATCGGAGATCACCCCCTGCACCTAACAGAACCAAACACACCATACCCAAGGTCGGTTGAATTCCAAATATATAACAAGATACCTTACAATAGTCAAGGAAAGTTAAAAATGCATGTCTAAAAACAACCACCGACGATCGGCCAAACGACCGACCGATATCTCCCAATCAACACAGTAGTCCAGACAAAGCCTTCTAAATAATGATCCAAAACTGTATATCAATAAAGTGTCGGGACATGCCTCCGACAATAGCCAAAACCAAAATCCAAAGGTATTGACAAAATATAAAGGAAACCATAATCATGAAATAGGCCTTCCAAAGTATGCAAAGTCACCACTTCAATCTTACTCGCTAGCTGATCCCAAATCCAAGTCACTGAGTAGAAGTATTTGAAGTATGACAAATTTCTGCATCGTGTAGGAATACAACAACCGAAGATGGTTAGTGGGGTGAACGCTAGCATGTAACTCTGGGATTAGGATAACATAATGACATGATCAAAAATTTATGAACATTCAAAACCAATGCACATAATCAAATGTGTAAACACACACACACATATATATATCATATACTAGGATAGGGAAAATGGCTTAAAATATGTTTTAAAATTTTGGCTTGGATTGGGTAGCTCAAATGTCATATAATAGTACCAATGGGTTGTATGGGCTCTAGCTCTTACCCTCTAGTCGGGCCCCAGTGTATGTAGATGCATGAATTGGAGAATAATCTCATATAAATTTACACGGGCACTCAAACCATCTAACACATACCAAGGTGACTTAAGCACCCGATTATATAATCATTTACAGGGGACTCGAACCTCCTTAATCATGAAAAAATAATAAGGGGGACTCGAACTTCCCTTGTCACTTTGACCATCATTTCGGAAAATGTGGTTTCCAATATTGGCCACTTGGACATCCACTTTAAAGAATAAGATTCACAATCCTTATTAAAGCCCAATTAAAACAAGTATAACATATTCCCATTCAATTAACTGCATTGCACATAAAGGGATACAGTGTTGGTATAGTCATGCCAACTACTCTTGCAAGGTAAGAACAACACTCCAAAAAAATTCCCAATAACTTGGAGAAAACAACTTTCTTTGTTAATTAATACATGGAGGGGGGTCACCGACCCCCTTTGTTCGTTAAATCATACCATTCTATTTAAAATACCTCTTTGTATTTTGTGACAGTTCAAGACTAGTTCAATTTTATGAATTCCTGCAGTTCTCAAAATCAAAACCTATTTCACATTATGGGGTTAAGGTCATAACCACTTCAACAGTCACAAATTTGGGAAAATCACAATTCCCTACTTCATTCACCATACATATGCACCTACAAGTTCAAAACCATATTTAAACCATGAACATCATATATAAACCATGAGAAACATTGTTCAATTCATAAATATTCAAGAAAAACCCAACCATTGTTTCAAAACCCATCTCATGAGCAATACCTTAAAACACATGCTTTTACAAATTTTACAATGAGAGAAGAGTAACATGCCTGTAACAGTAAGATGTACGGAGAGAAATCATCCTTGAGAGCCCAAATTGATCATACTCTTGAAAACCCTTAGTGTTCTTGACCTTCAGAATTTTTGAGTATGTATAGCGTTACTTAGATTGTTTCTCAGGGATAATGACACCCTAAATACACTATAAGACGTGGCTTTCAAATTTTGTAATAGGAGAAATGTCTATAATGCCCTCAACATAAAATCTAAAAAAGGGTTGCCTCTAATTTTGATTCAACCCCTTGGCTCGTAACCTTCTTAACAATTTGTCACCACGAGTCATAAACAAGGCAGTACCACCAAGGTACCCTACACGGTTATCCTTATGACTCAATGGCACTACTCATAATGGGACCCTACGACTTGTAGGGTCCAGTCGTAGTCAACGTTGAACCTAAATTAGGACTTACATTGGACACCTTTTGACTCTAATATATCCTTATGGCTCTTAGTGAGCTACTCGTACTCAGAGTAGAATCCAGCCACAAAATTATTAATTTGGTTAACACTCATACCAATGACTCATGAAGTCACCCTACGACTAATAGGGTCCAGTCGTAACCAGGGGTAGTGAGCTCAAAGCTCAGGAAGTTTTGAAGGGCCAAAGTCTAGGGTGTTTTAATTCTCCCCTGCTTGGATCATTTATCCTTGAATTATGGGTCAAGGAAATTGCTAGCATAATTTAACTCCATATAACTCTACTCTTACCTTTAACCAAGTTAAAACAAGGATACCTTAGAAATCACTCTATCCTTTAAAAAAGTCAGAAAAGAAAGATATTAAGAATAACACAAACTTTAGGCATGATTATCTGGAGCAGAGAACAAGAATGGATACTTGGACGTCATGTTCTCTTTGGCTTCCCAAGTATCCTTTTCAACCTTGTGGTTCCTCCATAGAACCTTATTTAGGATATGACTTTTCTTCATAACTGAAAAACTTGCTGATCCGGAATTTCAACTGGGAGTTCCTTATAACATAAGGAATCTAAAATACCCACCTCTTCAAAAGAAATAACAATCGTAGGATCACCCACACACTTTCTCAACATTAAAACATGGAACACCGGATGAATGGAGCTTAAAATAGAGGACAACTCCAATTCAAATGCAACACTACCAAGCCATTTCAAGAACAAGTACGGGCCGACATACCAGGCACTGAGCTTTCCCTTTCTCCAAAACCGCATTATTCCCTTCATGGGAGATACCTTTAAGAAGACCCAATCACTAATAGTAAACTCCAACTCCCTTTTCCTTATATTTGCAAAGGACTTTTGGTGACATTTGGAAGCTTTAAGTGTATACTGAATTACCTTCACCTTCTCCATCACTTGGTGAACAAAATCCGGGCCAAACATTTTTACCTTACGAAGCTCGAACCAACCAATAGAAGATATACTCCTCCAACCATAGAACTCCTAAAATGGAGCCATCCCAATTCTAGACTGGTAGATATTATTACACAAACTCTATAAGAGGCAAATGATCAACCCAACTACCATCATAGTCAATTATGCAAGACCAAAGCATATGTTTCAACATTTGAATAGTCCTTTCCACTTTCCCATTTGACTGTGGGTGGATAGTAGTACTAAGGCTCACCTTAATTCCCAAAACTATCTAAAAAGAATGCCAAAAGTGTGATGAGAACTCGGTACAACGATGTAACATGATTGAAATAGCCAGCCCATGCAAATTCATAATCTCTTATAGGAATAACAATGCATAATCCTCTGTCGAATTATTTGTCATCAGTAGAAAGAAGTGAGCAGACTTATATCCTATCCATGATGACCCAAACCGAATAAAACTGACTCCAAGACCAAGGAAGACCGGTAATAAAATTCATATTAATTATTTCCCATTTTCATATAGGAAACTGAATCACTTGAGTCAACCTATTAGGCTTTAAGTAGTCAACTTTCACTTATTGACACACCACGTATTTAGCCACAAAATTGGCCATATCTTGCTTCATATTATTCCACCTATAAATCTCCTTATGGTCATGATACATCATTATCGAACAAGGATGAATGGTTTAATGCGACTCATGAGCCTCAACATAGATCATCTCTCTAAACCTATCTATATTAGGTACACATAATCTATCTTGGTACCTCAAGATACCATCACAAGCGATCTCAAAAGCTACAACTTTTTGTTGTCCCACATCCCCCTTAATCTTCATTAAGAATTGATCAAATACCTATTTTTCCCTTATCTCGGCAACAAGAGATGACTTCACCACCTCATGCACAAATACACCACCATCCTCAGAGTCTAAGAGACAAATTCCAAGGTTTGACAAATGGTGAATATCTTTCATCACATCCTACTTATCCTCATTCATATGAGCTAAAATCTCTATGGAAAACCAGGTAAGAGCATCAGCAACCGTATTAGCTATACTTGGGTGATAGTGGAGACACATGTCATAGTCCTTTAGCAACTCAAGCCACTTTCTCAGCCTGAGATTCAACTCCTTTACATGGACTCTATACAAATAGTGATGCCTAATCTTCAATGCAAATAGCACAACCAATATCTCCAAGTCATGATTTGGATAATTGCTCTCATGAACTTTCAACTACCTTGAAGCATAGGCCACCACCCTATCATGCAACATCAACACACTACCAAGTCCCATACGAAACACATTACAATAGACAGTAAAACCATCACTTACGTCAAGCAGAGACAAAACTAAAGTTGAAGTTATCTTATCTTTCAGCTTTTCAAAACTACCCTTATAAGCATCAGACCATAATGACTTAACCTTCTTCTGATTCAACATAGTTAGCGGGGTAGCTATAGTTGAGAAACTATTCACAAATCTCTTATAGTAATCGGCTAAACCTAATAAGCTCTGAATATCGGTTAGAGTCTTGAGCCTAGGTCACTTTTTAACCACTATAATTTTATGTGGATCCACCATGATCCCTTTAATAGAAATTACATGACCTAGATAAGTAATACCTTGTAACCAAAACTCAAACTTCAAAAACTTAGCATACAAATGCTAATCATTTAAGGTTTGCAACACGATATGGAAGTGATCGACATGATCCATCTCACTCTTGGAATACACTAGAAAATCATTGCTAAAATAATGATGAATAGATCTAGAAACTAATGGAAGACCCAATTTATCAAGTCCATGAATATTTTTGGGGCATTATTCAACCCTAAAGACATGACCGAGAACTCATAATAACCATACTAGGTTTGGAGGATAGTCTTAGGAATATCCACCCCACCCTCCATTCTTTATCTGATGATAACAAAAAATATGATCAATTATAGAGAAATATCTAGCAGCCAGAAAATCTTCAAATAGATCATCAATCCAAGGAAAAGGATACTTTTTCCTTATCATAACCTTGTTTAACTAACGTTAATCATGCACATTCAAAGGGAACCATCCTTCTTACACACAAACAAAATAGGAGCACACAATGAAGACACACTAGGATGGCTAAACCCCTTATCATGGAGGTCTTTTAATGGTTCCATAATATCTTTTAACTCGACTGAAGCCATCTTATAAAGAAGGATAGAGATAGGATAAGTGTTTGGAACAAGGTCAATCCAAAAATCATTCTCCCTATCGGGAGGGAAACATGGAAAATCATTAGGAAAATTCTCACAGAATTCATTAACCATGGAAATGTATTGTAATTAAGGACTCTGTGAGTTATAATTCTTAAACCAGACCAAATGATAGAGACATCCCTTGGAAATCAACTTTCGAGCTCTAAGATATGATGTGAACCTTTCCTTAGGAACTAGAGAACCGCCTTCCCACTTAATGAACAACTCATTAGGGAATTGAAACATTACCTTATGGGTATGACAATCTAAGAAGGCATAGAATGAGTGCAACTAATCCATCCTCAATATGACATCGAAATCAACCATGACAAACTCTATCAGATCTACCAAAGTTTCTCTCCCATAAACAGATATAATATAACCTCTATAGACTCTTCTAGAAAACGTAGTCACCTAATGGTGTAGAAACAAAAAAGGGATCAGGGATACACTCAGTACTAAAATAAAATGTACAACCGCAGATAGGGTAACATAAGAAAGAGTATACCCTAGATGAAGAAAGCAATACACATCATGAGACAAAAAGTCAAAACATAGCAGTGATAATATTTAGAGATGCCTCAAAGTCTTAGTGGTAAGTAAGGGCATACAAACGATTATGGAAAGTCTCGGTACTAGAAGTAGAAACATCACCCTTTGGGGCAAGAGCTGATGAAGTGGCAATATGAATCTTATTTTCCCTAGAAGCAACCTTAGAAGGACAATCCCTCTTCAAATTACAATCTGACTATTGTTTAAGCACTTGTTCCTCCCCTTCTTACAAAACCTATGGTATGCTTGCCTATAGAATCTCCTTGGATGATATGATGGAGCAGACTGAGCCTTACTAGCCTAAGATTAGACACCTTATTCCCGAAACCCACTATTATATAAAGAATGATAATTACCCGACAACTTCAGATAAGGACAACTAGCCATCGAGTAGGAACCAGAACTCCCCACTTTTTCTTAGAACAC
The DNA here is from genome assembly GCF_002878395.1 of Capsicum annuum. Classification (NCBI taxonomy): domain Eukaryota; kingdom Viridiplantae; phylum Streptophyta; class Magnoliopsida; order Solanales; family Solanaceae; genus Capsicum; species Capsicum annuum. The sequence goes on along the minus strand of NW_025830138.1, from coordinate 215,026 downwards.
TTTCTACCATCTCTAACACTCTGTTGTTGACCTCCATCATGAGCATAAAATTAAAACTTCTTACTCTCACTTTTCACTATGTTCACCTACTTTTTTTCTCTTCTTCAACCTTCTGTATAAAACACAACCAATATTGATATATCTATATTCTTGATCAATAAGAGAGTGTTACTCTTTAGAATCAAGTCATGGGATAACCCAGAAGTAAATTTCCTCCTTCTAGCTATCATACTATACACTAACTAGGGAGAATATCTGGACAACCAATAGAGTTTCAAGGCATACTCCTTGACTATCATCCAACCTTGCTTCATATTAACAAACTCTTCTATTTTTGCCTCTCTCAACTCTTGAAAAAAGAAGTGGTCTAGAAAAGCACTAGAAAAATCATCCCACTATATGGATTTGAAAACATCTCAGCTAGAATGTTCCCATTTCTTATACAATTGGTATGCTACATCTTTCAGTAGATAGGCTGTGAATTATACACCCTCCATATTAGTAGCATGCTTGACTCAAATGATTTTCTCCATATCATAGATAATATTTTGAGGATCCTCGTTAAAATTAACACCAAAGAACACAGGATGACTTAACCTCATACACTTGTAAAACTTTTATGGCCTTAAAAGATAAAGTAATAGAAGTTACAAGGTTTGACTAAGAAGCTACCAATGGAGCCAACATATGTATGGACTTATGAAATTCTGCATTTGACATATTAGCCTAAGGAGTTCAAGGAGGACTAGAGAAGATCGGTGGAACTCTAGGAGGGAAATCAAGAACTAGACCCCTAGACTGGGTGTGTATCTCATAAACAGGCGTGTCGCACTAGTATTTTCGTCAAGTTGGACAGAGGAGTTTCCTTGAGTTTTAAATCATCTAGGAGGAATGATCTAAAAAATGAACATATAGAAATTATATAAACTGAAGACTTTATACTCCATAGCATAAAATAGCACAACAAATAAGGAAAACATTCCTAAATGTTGCATAGATTTTCCCTTATAAGTGTAGCATACTATATAGCCATAAACATGACTCTACTTAAAATGGTTTGGTGGGGCACCCAATGACACCAAATTTAGGCTCTGATACCACCTTTGTCATTGCCCAAACCAGGGATTGGCCATAACAGTTATCATAAGTCCCATGTAGACCAGAGATCACCCCCTATACCTAACCAAACCAAGCACACGACACCCTAAGGTCGATTGAATTTTGAACATATAAAAAGATAGCTTACAATAGTCCAAGAAAGTTCTAAATACATGTCCAAAACCAACTACAAAAGATCAGCCAAATAACCAATCAACACTGCCCAATATCTACAGTAGTCTAGGGAAATCATTCTAATCAATGATCCAAAAATGTATATCAATAAAGTCTTAGGATATGCCTCAAATAATAGCCAAAAGGCAAATCCAAAGAAATAGCAAAAATATAAAGGAAACCATAATCATTAATTGGGGTCCTCAAAAGTATGGAAGGTCACCACTTCAATCATCTTGCTAACTAATCCTGAATCCAAGTCACTAAGCAGGAAGAGTAGAAGTATGGCCCTTTCCTACATTACATAGGGATAGCGTGTTTGAAGATGGTTAGCAGGGTGGATGCCAGTATACAACTTGGGTATAATGATAATATAATGACATGATCAATAGATTAAAATCATTTAAAATCAATGCATATTATAAAATGCATAAATATATATATATATATATATCACATGCTAGGATAGGGAAAATAGCTCAACATGAATTTCAATACCTTAAACTGGATTATGTAGCTCAAACATTATATAATAGTATCCATGGAATATATTAGCCCTAACTTTCACCCCTGGTTGGTGCCCAGTGCATGTTGCCGCATGAACCAGAGAATAATCTTATATATCTGTACATGAGGGACTTAAACCTCCTAACATAAACCAAGGTAACTTAATAACTAGATCATATAATGATTTATAGGGGACTTAAACCTCCTTAATCATGAAATAATAATAAAGGAGACTCAAACCTCCCTGGTCACTTTGACCTCTAAGTCGGCAAATATGGTTTTCTGTAATTGTCACTCGAACGTCCACTTTCATGACTGACCTACACAATCATTATTAAAGGATAATTAAAATAGGTATCACACATTCCCATTCATTTAACCACATTACACATTAAGGAATACATTTTTGGTATCATTATACAAACTACATTTGTAAGGTAATAACAACATGCCAAAATAATTTTTGTTAACTTGGAGAAAACAACTCCTTTGTTCATTAATACACGGAGGGGTGGTCACCGGATCCCTTTGTTTATTAAATTCTACCATTGTTTTTCAAATACCTCTTTGTATCATGCGACAGTTTAGGACTAGTTCAATTTTATAAATTCTCACAGTTCTCATAATAAAAAGCATTTTCACATTATGGGGATGGGGTCATAACTACTACAAAAGTCAACAAGATTTGAAAAATCACAATTCACTAGTTCATTCACCATACCCATGCACCTACAAGTTCAAAACCATATTTAAAACATAAGAATTATTTATAAACCATGAGAAACATTATTCAATTTATAAACATCCAAAAAATCCCACCCTTTCTTTCAAAACACATATAAACATCTCATGAACAATATCTTAAAACTTATGCTTTTAAAATATTAACAATGAGGGAAGAGTAACATACCTGTAACATCAAGATTTATGGAAAGAAATCACCCTTGAGAGCCCTAATTGGTCAACCTCTTGAAAATTCTAAGTGTTCTTGACCTTTAAAATTTGGGAGTATTTAAGATGTTACTTACATTGTTTCTCAAAGTTAATGACACCCTAAAGAAGTTATAATATTTGGCTTTTAAGTTGGATAAGAAGGGAAATATTTCGAATTCCCTTAACTTAAAATTTTAAAAATGACGGCCTTTGATTACGAGTTAACCCCTTGCTCATAACCTGTTATTATGACTCATCAACATAAGTCATGACCAAGGAAGTACCACCAAGGCACCCTACACTATTATCCTTATAAATCAATGGCACCACTTGTAATGGGACGCTATAACTCATAGGGTACAATCATACTCAACATAGAACCTAAATTGGAACTTACACTAGACACCTTATGATTACAACTTATGACTCATGATGTATCCTCATAGCTCTTAATCAGCCACTCATACTCAGACTAGAATCAAGCCACAAACTTACTAATTTTGTTAAGACTCATACCAATGACTCATCCGAACACCCTATGACTCATAGGGTCCAGTCGTAATCATGGGAAATTAGCTCAAGCTCAGGAATTTTTCAAGGGCCAAATTCCATGGTGTTTCACTTGTCCATTATTTTAACCCTTATGTGTCTTTATCTTTATTATGTATATTAATGTAGATATTATGATGATGCCTGACATAGCCGAATGATATTATGATTATATAATGGTACCCGATATGGATAAAAGATATTACGATGATATGATTATGCCTGGTATGGTCAAGGGATATTATGATAATATGATAATACCTAGTAAGGTCGCAGGATAATATGATAATGTGATGATACTCGATAGGGCTGAAGGATGATTATGATGATAAATATATACTCGACAAAGCTGAAGGATGATTATGATGATAAATATATACTCGACAAAGCTGAAGGATGATTATTTATGTGCCTATGAGTACATTTACCTATCTGTGTTTGATTGGACCTATGTATTGAAATTATATATTATTTATACTGATGTGTTTTTTGGTATAATATTTATATTAGAGATGCCAACCATAATTTTCTAGTGATAAAGGTATAAAATGGTATAGTTATTTAAGATTGAATATGTGATTAGTGGTGATTATTAATTAAGAGGTAATTAATGACTTTTGGATAGTTGAACCTTAGCAACCATAAGGATTAGTGGTATTGAAGACTAGCAATAATGATGTTTAGCATAAATAAAGACTTATATAAATGATGATTAGTTGATAATAATGATTTAGTCGATGGAGATGACTAGTGGCTAAACGAGGATTTGTTTATTAATAATACTAGTTACTAAATGGTGTTTAGTTAATAAATTGAGTAGTGAACCATTAGTGATTATAAACTATTGGATCAATGCTGATTAGTGAGATTTTGATGGCTAGAAACAAATATTTTTTAGTTGATAAATATGGATAAGTGATAACTTTTTCCTATGTGCTAGGTATTTACTAATTGGTAAAGAATAACTAGTTATTGACCCATGAATAGTGATTATGTGGTGAATAATTGATTAATAAAAATTAGAGGTTATATGATGACTAGTGAGTAATTTGGTTAGTTAATAAGTGTTGGCATAAAGAGCTATTAGTGACTATTGAGGATATAGTTGTCTAAATGATGGTATCGTTATGGTTATGAATATATTTTAATATGTTGTTTAATTATGAATGTTGATAATAATTGAGTAATGGTGGTGAACTTCCAATTTATGATAATTATGGCATCTGAAAGCCAAGAAATACTCTCAAGCCAAAATAAACCCTAAACCTAGTTTGCCTGCGAGTTGGCCGCCATATCCACCACATCCGGTGGGACTAACCCATCAAAAAGTAATCCCAAGTGTAAAGATATAGAAGGAAGTACAGAAGTAGAAGCATCTAAAAATGTTTTGTATGTAAGCTTATTGAAAAGTAAAGCAAGTGATAAACAGTAAGCAAAATACTACCAAAACATATGGTAATTGTGCATATTGAGCCTAGTATTACATAGAAGTTTTCTGAAATAAAAAATCTGATCGTACAGGAGAATTTGTAGTACAGCGTTATTGGTAAATTCTTTTATGAAAAACAACATAATGGAGCTATGAAAACAAATTCTAGTACAATATGGCATCAAAAGAGATTGTAATATCGATGCTTTAGATGTAAGACATATCCTTGTTCGATTGAATATACTGGAATATTATGTCAATAGATGCAAATTACATCATAGACAAAGATATGTATTGGCAGATGAGGACCTTTGCATGGATCTCTATGCAGGATTGGCCACCAATTGTTTTGCTAAGGAAGCTATATTTTTAATAACCTCAGCAGTGGGGAAACTATTAACAATGGTTAAGGATCCGAAGAATCAAACCAGACCAAGCTATGCAAGGATTAAAGTTAAAATGGAATAGGTGGATAATCTCTTAAATAGAGTCAAAATTAACAAAGAGGATGATATTACTAGAGAAATTAAGTTCAAATGGATACAAATCCACTGTGACTATAAGCCTAAGTAATGTAAAGAGTGTTGTCTACAAGGGTATGATGAAAGTTCTTGTTGTAATGTTCATTCTAAGATGATGGAGAAAAAAGAAGAAGAGAAGCAAAAAGAGACAAAAACTCAGACATAACCAGTGAAAGATCATGAGGCAGCAAAGAAGAATGATAATCAAAGAAGGAGAAGAATGTATAAGCATCAATGGCTTACAAGGTGAGTAAATATAAAAGCTATAATTTTGGACATATATAGGGAGAAATAGAAGAGGAAGATGCAAAGGTGATGTCAATCTCTAATACCTTTGATATACTTGCTAATAAGCAACAGGAATTAGAGCTAAAGAAAGTTAAAAAATATGATAATAGTATAAAGCAACAAATACAAAATATTTAGTAATAGTTTTGGCAAACCAAAGAAAGACAAAAAAACAAAGCAATGTGTGGACAAAGTGAGGAAATAGGATAAAGTTGTTGAGAAGGAGATGGAGTTCAATGATAATACAACTACACAACAAAGTCTAGAAGGAAATAATAATGGAGATACAGTTAGCTATTTTGAAACCTGACGGTATCAATGATGATATGGAAGTGATGGAGGATATTCTGCATTTAGAAATTCTAGTTGAAAAATAGATTGCCTGTAGTAACAAAGATAATATAGTGTTGGAGACTGATAATGTTTTTACAGTTTTAAGAGATAAAGAACAACAACTCACAGTTAAATTAGAGAGTCAATAAGCGGGGTGATAGTTATAGTATCACTGATTTATGCTAAATGTACCCAAGGTGAGAGATTGTTGTTATGGGACTCACTTGATTAACTTGCTCAGGGAATTCAAGATTCCTGGATGGTTAGTGGTGACTTTAATGTCATAACTAGTCAGTAAGATAAATTGGGAGGATTACTAGTGACTGTAGCAGAAATAGCAGATTTCAAGCATTGTATAAACATGTATAATATAGAGGATCCTAGGTTCAAGGGGAGCAAGTACACTTGGTGGAATGGAAGAAAAAATAAAGATTATATTTTTAAAAGGCTGGACAGAGTTTTGTTAATGAAAAGTTACATGATTTATTTCTAGTACTGGAAGTTGAACATCTATTTAGAAGTGGTTTTGATCACACTTCTTTAAAAATCAACTTTAGTACTCTGAAGAAGAACATTTCCAAACCTTTCAGGTTCTTAAACATGTTTCTAAAGGAGAAGTCTCTTCTAAAGATAATACAGGAAAACTAGAAGACTAATGTGATGGGCAATCCATTTATTATATTTCACCATAAAATGAAAATGGTGAAGTTTGCTTTAACTAAATGGAGCAAGGAGTGCTTTGGTAATATTTTTCAAGAAATTTCTACTCTGGAGGAAGTGATTAAAGTTAGGGATAAGCAATTTGTGGATAATCCTTCAGGTTTGAATAAAGAATTATCATTCAAAGCTCAGGCTTAGCTCAATTAACAACTTGGTAGGGAAGAAGAATTTTGGAACTAGAAAACTGGATTAGAGTGTTTTAAGGATTGGAAAAAAAAACACCAAATTCTTTCACACAGTGGTAAAAGGTAGAGGAAGCAGGATCAAAGTAAAAAAATACAGAATGCTGAGGGAATGGCTAGAAGATCCAAATCAGATTGCAAAAACTTCTACTCAGTTGTTCTAAAAGCAATTCTCTAAAGAGGAAGAGACTACTGATTTTGAAATGTTAGAGAAATTACCAAAAATAATTAATGACAATAAAAATAAAGACCTCATTAAAGTACTAGAGATGGAAGAAGTGAAAGATATTATATTGGGGATGAATAGAAATAGTACAACAGGAACAGATGGTTTAACTGGAGCATTCTTTCAGAATGTTTAGGATATTATTAAGGAAGATTTTCATAAAATGGTGGTTGCTTTCTTTTTTGGGTATGAACTACCAAAATTTGTGACTCATACAAACTTGGTACTTCTCCCAAAAAGTTGGTAATAAATAATTTCTCTGACATGAGACCTATTTTATTGAGTAATTTTTATAACATAATTTTTTCCAGAATAATTCATGAAAGGATCAAGAAGGTGTTGCCTAATATCATTTCTAAAGAACAAGTAGGATTTGATCAAGGGAGGTGTATTGCAAAAAATATTTTGGTAGTACAAGAGATCATAATAGATAGTAGGAAATGAGGTAAAATTCCTAACATGGTGATTAAGCTGGATATGATGAAAGCTTGTGATAGAGTTGATCGGTTGTTTCTTACTGAAGTATTGAGGAAAGTTGGGCTTAGTGAATTAATAATTGATATGGTGTATATATTTTTAGAAAATAATTGGTACTCAATACTCCTGAATAGACAACCTAAAGGGTTTTTCAAGTTAACTAGAGGCTTAAAGAAAGGCTATCCTTTATCACCTACAATCTTTATATTTGCAAATGAGGTGGTTTCCAGCACCTTAAAATTCCTCATATGCACTAAAAGTTTTAAACCTTTTGAGATACCAAGAGGAAGTCCAAAGGTAAATCATTTTACCTTTGCTAATGATATGATCATTCTTTGCAAAGCTAACCTGAATACTTTGAAGAAAGTAACTAATACTTTAGATAAGTATGAAAAAGTGTCTAGCCAGAATATCAATAAAAAGAAGAGTGCAGTTTATTTGCATAAAGAAGTGTCTCAGAGGAGTTTGGGAATGCAGAGGTTCTTACAGGGATAAATAGAAAGGAATTTACCTTTACTTATCTAGGGTGTCCTATATTTTGTATAATGAAAAAGAAAGATGTTTATCAACCTATAATGCATAAGGTTAGTAGTAAACTACATGGATGAAAAGGGAAATTATCCTTATATAGGGGAAGAGCAGTTCTCATTAAGCATGTCCTACAATTTACCCCCATTCACTGTCTGTTAGTAATGAATCCTCCTGATAATGTTTTGAGCTCAATTCAGAGGATGTTTACTCAATTTTTTTGGAGCAATCATATTGGTGGAAGAAGTAGAAATTAGGTGAGGTAGAGTTCCTTATGCTTTCCAAAAGAAGAAGGAGGTTTGGGCTTTAGAAGGTATAGGATATATCTATAGCTGTGTTTCGCAAGTTGTGGTTGAACTTTTGAACTAAAGAATCTATATGTAGCAAGTTCATGTATAATAAATACTGTAGAAAATAGAATTGTAATGAAATAGTGTGAAAAATAGGTTCTGGATCTAAGGTATAGAAGAAAATATTGCACACTAGGGATTTAGTGGAGCACCAAATTTTTTGAAAAATTAGAGCTAGACATTCTAGTATATGGTTTGATAACTGGACCGATATTGGCGACTTATATAATATATTACAAAAAATAAGGATTGGGTTGATAGGATATAAGTGGTCAAGGATTTTAATCATAGAAGTCCAATGGAATGAGAATATACTAATGCATATACTACCTCAGGAAGTTTTTAATCATATCCTAACTAAGAGAAGGCCTATAATTGTTGATGGAGTAAGAGATATTCCGATTTGGATGTGGAAACTATTGAGAAATTCACAGTTAAGTTAGCATGGGAGTATATTAGATGGAAGCAAGAAAAGAACCTGATGTACAAACCTGTATGGGTTAAGGAATTACATTTCAAAATGGCATTTCCAATATGGAGAATATGAAAGTGAAAGGTGCCAATAGATGCTATTATGTGAAAATATGGAATTGATGGACCAACTAAATATTAGTGTTGCACTTATCCCATCATGAAACCATTGCTCATGTGTTTCTCAGATCACCTTTAACTAACAGGACTTGGTCTTATTTTACTTCATGTGCAGGTATTCTATTAGAAGGATTAACACTCAAAGAAACTATTCGTACATAATGGAATGAGGAATTCAAATGGATAATCGAGCCTTATTTTTAGTCCTTACCAAGAATGATCAGCTGGGAAATTTGGAAAAGAATGAATAGCTTGAAGCATGATGGTAAAACTCGTCTTTCTATAAATTAATATTTAATATTACAAGAAATATGGGATTATTACTTAAGATAAGAAATCCAAGACAAGTCTTTCCTAGTAGCTGGCCAGATAAGCTGAAGGAGCTAAAAGGGAGAAAACTAAAAATAAATATTATTAAAGTGTTGTGGAAGTTTCCAGAGAAGGGTTGGGATATATACAATACAAATGAGGCATCCAGAAGCAACCCAAGGGTCAGTTCATATGCCTTTTGTGTAAGGGATGAGAAAGGAAACTTAGTTTATGTAGAAGGAGCTAAGATGGAAGATACATCAAATGTTGAAGCTGAGGCTAATGCTATTCTACAAGCAGCTATTCATCCAGATCAAACACATAAAGAAAAAGTGATAATTTAAACTGATTCATTACTGATACAAGAAGATGTAATTAGAGAATAGACTTATCCTTGATATGTAATAGACTATGTTGACCAAATACAGATGTTGAGAAAATACAGAAACTCATGAATAGTAAGCAATTACAGTATCAACACATTCTGAGAGAGGGCAATCAGTTAGCAGATAATCTAACTAGACAGAGGGGAGTTTTCTATTTCATGTTTTTGACAATGGATAGGAAAATATTGAATAGTGATAAATAACCATGTTCTTACATAAGGATGTGAGTAACAAGAGAATAAATAGGATAAATAGGATAAATTATGTAGATATACACAACCATATATATAAAATGAGGAAACTAACAAAAAGAGGAAAGAAGTTTCCTAGCCTAATCTATGTTAGCCTTCAAAAAGGACTCAAATCAAAAAGGAAGAATCAGGTGAGATATTGGCAGCTGAAACACCTGGATAGAATACTATAATCTAATTACATACGGGTCCGAGCATCCAATTATCTCTATCCAGTAGCAACTACAATGAAGATGAGTATTAGCCAGGTAATAAAGCATGCAAGCTGAAAAAGAGAGATAAAGGATATAAGGAATAGCTTACTCAAATGTAAAGTTTCTTCCAAGAATGCAAGACCTTTTACATAACACAAAAATAAGATCCTCATCCCATCCACTAGAGAACACACTTTGAAGTAACAAAATATTCTATAATGATGGAGAAGAACAAAATAAAAACATATAAGAAGACAACCCATAACTTTTTGAGAGCTGATAAATATAGAAATAGCTTTAGTCCATGGTACTTGATCAATAACCCACAGAAGATACATGAAGAATTCTAAGTTACACAAAGTGAAGGACAATATTTCTCAGCTGAAGAAGTAGGGTATGCAGCGGTGAAGAGTGAAGAAGAAATTTAGAAACCCTTAGATGTTTTTATATGTAATAGTAATTGTGATTGGGCCGGGTATATTTCAGAATGGGTTGGTCCTTCTCGATTGTTTTAAATAATTATGGGTTGGTCCATGTAATGTAAAGACACTTTTTGTTGTGGGTTATTAATAAAATTATGAAATAAAACCATAAAACTGGAATATTGATAAATTATCCGATTGATGGTAAGCATAGAATAACAGTTTAACGATTACAGAGTTTTGATATATTATTGATTAGATTTCTTTACATTTCACTTGGGTGTACTCTCTCGTGGTATGGGATGTTGTGATGAGTTCTTTACTTTATGCACTAGTTGGTGTATGGGAGCCAACATTGTACTTGGGATTGCTTTTGTTTACGCCTTATGATACATTATTATTCTAAATTGTCTAATTCTTATGTACAATGATATAGGCATTCATTGGCGCCTTAAGTTATAATGTTATTCCACTATTTATTATTTATTAAGTACAATAATATTGGCATGTGTTGATTCCTTATGTTATAATGTCATTCAATTCTGATTACTTATTATATATAGTGATGATGGAGATGATTTAGGTTCGATTCTTTACCTTTAATTAGTCATGAGTATCTTGCATTATATCATCTTTATATCATGACTTAGCTTAGTTGTCCATGATGCCTACTGAGTACCTATTATTTTGGTACTCATACTATATTTTGTACCTTTTTGGTGTAAATCTGTATAGTGGTGATGGATTTACAGTGATATGGTGAGCTCATAGAGTTTGAGTTGCCCATTTCCCCTTTTTTTTACATTTAATATTTAGAATTTGAGACAGATTTATTGATGATATTATAAGTCTTTTGGGTTGTATTATTAACAGTCGATGCTCTTGTGCTAGATCTACTAGGTCTTGGGATTGGTATCTTATTACGACTACTTATCTATTTAGAGTACTTTGTTTCTATTATAACTTGTGTTCATTGATTTTGGACTATGACTGGAATTTTCTACCAAATTACCCCATTATGTTATCTACGGGTTATGGTATTGGCTTTCCTACTAGTGGGATATGGTAGGTGTCATCATGACCTTAAAAGTAGGTTGTGGCAGCTACGTATATTTCTGCTATTATCTGTATATGTGGTTTGACTTTATTTAGAAGTCTTGACTTAGGCTTTTTGTGTTGTTTTATCACTCCATATAAGTTTAGGTGATTAGCACACTTACCAAGGCTTATCACAACAAGTGACATCATGACCTTTGGTTTTGCGATCATGACAAATTTGTGTTAGAGAAAATAGGTTAATTGGTCTTATTAGTATTAGAATAGAATGTCTAGAAGAGTCTCACAAAATGGTACATTAATGTCCACATCAATCTTCAAGAGGCTATAAGATATTTTTAGGAAACTTTTCTTATTTTATGCCCTATTGTTTGAGTTTTTAATACCCTATAGTCTAAATAGAGTCTTACTTTTTTCTATGTAGATGGGGAATACTACATCCCATGAGGTTATAAATATAGAGACATTATTGAGGAGAGATTGCGAGTCATGAATGGGATCGAGGTAGAGGATGGGAATGAGGATTTACCTCTAGAGGCAGTAATAGGGGGATATTTTTTGAGCCTCAAGTTAAGAATTCTAGATATATGGGACCTACTTAGGTTTTATAGAGTTATTCTACCCTGGTCTTGGAGGGGTTATGGGTTTATTTGTTGACTCATTTTAAGGGTATTTCTTTGAGTGCACCTAGTGTTCCTCTAGCATTGAGTATTATAACCCTAATCATGCCAGAGTATTCCTATAGTGTTCCTTTAGATTTGGGAATGGATACTCCAATGGTACCGATATCTTCTATGGTACTCTACGAACTTTGATTGTTATTCCTCTTATTTTGCTAGTATCATAGTATGGTCTTCGAGATTAGCAGTTCAACACTCATCTATGCTACCCCTTCAGGTGGGATATGAGCTATCTAGATTCACCATGCCTCCTATAATTGTGAGTATAGTTATGTATTCTAAGAATTAGAAGAGGTTTGAGAGCTTTACTCGCTTGGGTTCACCTAGGTTCAATAGTGCCTTGGAGAGAATGCATATGAGTTATTATTGATTATAGGGAACAGTTCCATATCCTTAGATTTCTTGATTTGCATGGGGTTGTTTACACTACTTACCAATTCAACCGGGGATTCATGGAGGTAACTTGTTAGTTTTAGACCTTTGGATACCCCAGATATGACTAAGGATTAGTTTGTTGAGGCCTCGTTTAATAGGTTTCTACCCTTTGGTCTAACGGATTCGATGAGAGATGAGATTGATCACTTCAAATAGGGCTCCATGACTCTTATGGAGTATGAGGAATATTTTAATGTCCCGTCTAGATATTCTTTTACTAGTATTGCCACTAAGTCTAAGAATATTTAGAAGTTTGTGAAGGGAATGGATGTTTCACTTTGGCTAGTTACTATCAGATGGTAGTGTTAGGGGCATCATTTTAAACTATAATGGATCATGGGAAAATGACTAATTCTATTCTTTAATTTTCTTAGTGAGGCGCAAAGAGGGTGCACCGTCAGGGTGAGTTGAGTAGTCACTGTTCTCAAGATAAAGATTCTAGAGGCTTCTGTAGGTATCATGGTAGACCCATGTTGGTAGAATTGTATGGTTTAGATAGTGGATCTTGAATTTCATAAACTTTGGGTGGCCATTCAAGCTCAACCATCCCTCTCTCTATTGAGTTAGACCACAGAGTTTGCTATATATGTGATGAGTTTATTAATTTGGCCTAAAATTGTCCTCGATGTGTCTTTATACCTGGTCCTTTAATGATGGTGGGAGGATATTTTTAAAAAGGTAGAGGTACTACTAGAGATGCATGAGGCAGAGGTAGTGGTGCCTATTGTGGTGGTCACGAGGCCTCTAACTTAGGTAGCGGTTGTGGATAGTTCTATCCTATACTTACCAGACCAAAGGTAGAGGCTTTCGACTCTTTTATCATAAGTATTATCCTAGTTTATTTTAGATCTGCATCTGTGTTATTTGATTTAAGATCAACTTTCTCTTATGTGTCTAAATATTTTACTTTGGGTTTTTATTCCACTAGTGAGCCTCTTACAAAACCTATCCATGTATCTACCCCCAGAGGAGAATCTTTAGTGGTCGATCGAGTGAATTGATCCTATGTTTTAACATTTGTAGGCTGTGTGAATTGGATAGATCTAATTTTCCTTGATATGGTAAATTTTAATGTCATATTAGGCATGGATTGGGTAGCTCTCTATCATGCTATTCTATATTGTTATGTTAAGGCTGTGACTTTAACTCTGTCGAGTGTGACAAGGATTGCTTGGAAGGATGCACTTTATTTATGCCGCAAGAGAGTTATATCTTTTCTTTAAGATTTTCACTTGGTAGAGAGGGAGAGTTGGTCTTATTTTTAACATATTCATGATACTAGTGTTGCTTCACTGCTTCTTTGGTTCTATTTATATTGTTTATGAGATCATGGATGTTTTCCCTATGGATTTGCTTGTATGTCACCAAACTGTGATATTGAATATGCTATTAATGTTGATTTAGACACTAAGCCTATCTTTACTCCTCCTCAAAGAATGGTTTCATCAAAGTTGAAGTAATTAAAACATTAGTTGCAAGAGTTATTGAATAAGGGATTTATTCGGCCTAGTGTATCACCTTGGGGTCTGCCTATCTTGTTTGTGAAGAAAAATAATGGTTCCATATGTATGCGTATTGATTATCGATAGTTGATCAAGGTGAAAGTAAAGAATAAGTATCCTCTTCCTCATATTGATGATTTGTTCGATCAGCTTTAGGGTGGTTCAATATTTTTTTAGAATGAGTTATGGTCTGGATATGACAAATTAAGGATTAGAGCTTTGGATATTCCAAAGATATCTTTTCAAACTCAGTATGGTCACTATACGTTTTTGTCATGTGTTTTGAGTTAACCAATGCCCCAGCCATGTTATAAAGTTGATGAATTGGGTGTTTTAATCATATCTCAACTCTTCTATCATTGTATTTATAAATGATATCTTTGTTTACCCCAAGTGTGAGGCCTATCATAAGGAGCATTTGCAGATTGTACTTTAGATATTGAGGGTCCAGAAGTTGTATGCTAAGTTCTCAAAGTATGAGTTTTTCTTAGAGTCTATTTCTTTCTCGGGTCATGTGGTGACCATGGATGGTATTATGGTTGATCAAGAAAGAATGCAGTACTTCGTGATTGGGCTAGGCCTACTTCTACTACTGAGATTTGGAGTTTTATGGTTTTAACAGGCTACTATCAATGCTTTGTTGAGGTTTTAACTATCTATTGTGGCTTTTTTCAACTAAGTTGACTCAGAGAAGATTTCATTTCAGTAATTTGTTGATTGTAAGGTGAGCTTTCAAAAGATCAAGGATTTACTTACCTAAGCTCATATCTTGACTTTGCCCAAGGATTTCATGGGTTTTACCATCTTTTTTTATGCTTAAGGTGTTTTTTTAGGTGTCGTGTTGACGGAAAATATTAAGGTAATTTTATATACTTCTTATTAGTTGAAGCCTCGTGAGAGAATTACCCTACCCATGATTTGGAATTATGCGAGGTTATTTTTGCTTTAAATATGTAGAAGCACTAATGGAGTTTGTTGTGAGATATTCTTGGACCATAATATCCTTTTTATTTCTTCAGCCAATGATATCTTAATATGGGGTAGCTCTGTTGGTTTGAGTTACTTAAGGAATATGACCATACTATTCTCTATCATCTGGAAAAGGCTAATATAGTTGTGGATGCCTTAAGCAAGAAGTCTACTAGTATGGGTAGCT
Organism: Capsicum annuum; assembly: GCF_002878395.1. NCBI lineage: Eukaryota > Viridiplantae > Streptophyta > Magnoliopsida > Solanales > Solanaceae > Capsicum > Capsicum annuum. Next base: position 199,729 of record NW_025830138.1, on the reverse strand, counting down.
TGGCACATCTGTTCACCTAGGAGAGTTCTTTGGCCTTAGAGGTTTAATCTTTGGAAAACTAGGTGGTTAAGCTTGATATTTCAACATCTAGGTTTGTTTGGGCATTCATGCAGGCTAGATCTTCCCTGATGGAGTAGATTCAGGATCATTAGTGTGATGATGTTGGGTTAAGATTAATTTGAGATAAAGTGTTAAATGGTGAGGCTAAGGATACTTTCCTTGAATCAGATGGTGTTTTGAGGATTGGAGGCTGAGTTTGTATGTCGATAATGGGTGATTGGGTAAGATTGATATTCGAGGAAGATCATTGTTCTAGTTATTCCATTCATTTGAGAGTAACCAAGATGTATTGCGATTTGAGACACACTACTTGTACCCGTTAGATAGTTGATTTACATGGTGTGCTAATGTTTATTATCTCAGATTGAGGTTCAATGTTCTCATCTTACTTTTGGAAAGCATTTCAAAAGGAGTTGGGTTCCCGAGTAGACCTTAGCATAGCTTTTCACTCCAGACCGACGATCAATCGAAGTAGACTATTAAAGTTTTGGAGGGATATGCTCTACGCTTGTGTTATGGACTTTGGAGGCCAATGGGAGAAACATCTATCTTTGGCAGAGTTTGAGTATAACAATAGCTATCATTCCAGTAATTATATTGCTCACTTTGAGGCCTTGTATGGTAGGTGTTTTCACTCTCCAGTGGGTTGGATTGAGGGTTTTAAGATAGAATTCAAGGTATGGACTTGATTCACATGTCCCTGAATAGATTTTGAATCATTTAGGATAGTTTTTGAGAGGCTCAAAGTTGGTAGAAGTGTTATATGGATCATAGACTTCGTGCCCAGAGATTTAGTGTTAATGATCGACTTTTTCATCATATGTCACCCATGAAGGTTTGGATGGGGTATGGGAAGAGGGGCAAGCTAAGCCCCAGGTATATTGGTCCATTTGATATTCCTCGAACTATTATGGGCACGGCTTATGAGATTCATGTTTCCATGCTTCGACGTTACATTTTAGATGAGTTGACGTTACATTTTAGATGAGTCTTATTCATTCATTCAAAATTTATGCAGTTAGATGTGAGGTTGTCATTTATTGAGGATCTCATCACCATTCTAGCCAGGTTTGCTAGATGGTTGTGTTCTAGAGATATTTATTGGTTAAAGTTCCATAGAGATATTGACCTGTAGATGAGGCTACTTGAGAGGTTGAGTCCGACATACGTGGTAGTTATCCCCAACCTTTTTTTATTCAAGTATTTCCCTTACCTATAGTTTGAGGATGAACTAAATTCTTAATGGTGGATGATGTAATGAGTTGATTTTTGTAAATTATTCATTTTTATGTGATTTGCCAAATGTAACCATCCCTGTGGTTGCTATGTGATATTTTTGGGGTATGGAGATGATTGGCATGGTTCCTATTGCACAAAGGTGTGTTTTGTGCGAGTTTGTGGTTTTTGGAGGTTAAAAAGGCTTTATAGTTGACTTAAGTCAACATTTATTGCTCTGTGTGTTGGATGGTAAATTTGGAATGTCGATCTTGGTTTGGTAACATGGTTGGTTCAATTTTAAGGCTTTTGTATCTCATTTTGACCCTCGCTTTGGAAAGCTGTCAAATTAGGTTTTGGGGTCAATCAATGTAAATGACCTATTTTAAAAATCTAATATCGCCAATGAGTCTGAAGCAACGAATTTTGTGGGGTAGCATAGTTTGTTTGCATTCTTGGAATTTTTGTTAAATCTCGAGGGGTCCGCGGTGACTTGAAAATTTTTCAAGTTTAGTTGGTGCACCACCCAGCTAGTGTAGCCGCTAAAGTACCATTTTTCCTACTTATTCGGTAGGCGCTAAAGTATCATTTTATCCGTTTTAGAGACAGACATAAATTCACTCATGAGCCTATTTGGGAAAGGGAGACTCTCAATACTAGCAAGGACCTTTTTATTCTACAGTGGCATGTAGTTTGAGATTTGGGTTGCATGAACCCGTGTCCTCATAGTGCTAAGTACTACTCTCGATTGAAAGTGAAATGATACAGTGAAATTCTCGGTAAAATTTTTGCTCAAAAATTAAATGGTAAGTGCATTATCTGAAAGCATCCTAAAAACTAAAGGACTGAGTATTCCACTAACAATGCATGACAACCCAAGTAATCGGATGTTTATAACCCCCCATTATTGAAAAATGTAACTAGTCATGGCAATGTAAAATCTGAACATGATAGAAAGTTTTATAACTTAAGTCCAAAATCATAAATTTATCAATATACTGAAACTTCATAGTTATGTATATGTAGAGATACAAGAGTTCATGAGAAAATATGTATTTATGACTTAATCTAAGCAAGAAATAAAAGCATAAAAAAATTCATGCTTTTCATGAAAACCCTTTACTTAGAGGATGGATTGAACTAAGAAGTTGAATTAACTTTGGGACTCAATGAGTGAGAAAAATAATCAATGATGCAATCCCACAAACCTGGAGGTGAAGATCTTGGTCTTCAAGCATGAAAATTGAGGAACCCTAGATCTTGCTTTAGAGAAGAGCAATTACCTTTTTTCTCTGAAATTTTCTAAATGTCGATTTTGTTATTAGCAAATGAGAGGCTCAGGGTAGTTTAGGATTTTTATTTAGCCTTAGAATAGTTTAAATATCTTTTGGGGTTTAAATATTAGGGAAAGACTAGAGTACCCATAATAAAACATAACTGAAGAATCTGTGAAGAGTGACGGATGAGCCATCCCACGATCTTGAGATCTACCTACGATTATGGGTGGTGCTCATAGGTTGATGAATGATTTTTGATGCTTCTATGGACTTTATCAGACAAACTAAGGGATGACTTGCAAGATACTCCCTCGATCGTTCCTTGGTTCTTCATTAAATGTCCAAGTCGAAGCAAACTTTACAAGGTACAATCGTCCAACCATCATGGGTTCTACCTATGATTCAACTTTTTGGTTTGTGAGGCTGTTTCATGAAGAAGAAGACATAATTTGATCAAGATATCTTCATATATTCATTGGTTTGTTCGTGGTATCGCGTTGTTGGGTAGTGCTTCAATAAATGGCTATAACTCTTAGCTCTGGAATTAGATTAATGATAAATTAAATAAATTGGAAATCAGACAAAAGGAACTTTCATTTGGTATGTATTGATCTTCATAATCTCAGAGTTATGCTCATCTGAAGTTGACTATAGAAATATTCTACACAAGAAATCAATCAGCAAGGAAGTTTCAAATTTTCTATGAGCCAGGAGTTAATTGTGACCTTAATACGTCACTAAATCACTTCTTATACTACCAAAACAAGAAGTTTGGTTCTGTATGTACTTGAAATATGGTTCTAATATTTTTCTAGATTTATGGGGTATTACACTTGTCACGATCCAATTTTCTTATGTCATGATGACACCAACTATAATCCACCAGTAGGTAAGACAGCCCGTAATCTTGAACAACTAGTAACGGTTAATCGAGACAATTAAAAGGAAAGACCAAAAATGAATCTAAATAATAGACTAAAATACAATACAACCCACAATCCCTGTGAAAATAGCACAAGAGATTCTAATTCAATCAAAGTACAATGGAAAATAAAAAATGAATATACACTTACAAACCATCACTAAAATAAAAAAAATAGAGATAAGTCAAATCAGTATGAGGGAGAGAAGGAATATTTTGAACATCAGGAGCTCACCCTAAATCTTCTATTCATAGTTGCTCCACACGAGGCACACATCAATAGTGAGAACTCACCGTGCAATAATATATAGGCTGCAAAAAAGCAGTATGAGCACCAAAAACATAGTACTTAGTACCCATCAACCAATTAATCGCCAAAGATAAGATAAGAATAAATAACATGTTATGAAAAAATATAACCACAGGCAACTATGCAAGAAACTAAACATAATAATAATCCTAAAGGAGCAATAAGGGAAAACTTTCCTATCCTACTAGTATTCAAGAACTAAAGTTCAATACCGTACATTCCTAGCCAATATATAAATGAAGAGTGAAAGAAAAATATATAGTCATAATACGAGGCCAAAAGATACATATACAATATGAATAGGTAAGGAAAGAGAGGGATATATTGCAATACCACATATATATATACAATAAAAACAACAAACCTAGTATATTCCACCATAGTAGGGTCTGGGGAGACTAAAATATATGTAGTCCATACAACTACCCATGTAGAAATAGAGAGGTTGTTTTCGATAGACCCCTAGCTAAGGACAAAATAACAGTAAACACAACATTACAAATGTGAAACAAGAAGAAATAATAGAGATACAACAAGCATAAAGAAACATTATATGATAATAAATTGAAGGCGTAGATCTCCCTCCAACCCTCCAAACTAGAAGCTCCAACCAATGCACAAGGCCCTAACACACAAGATACACCATAACACTCCTAACTACAAAATATGACTCATCCATATGCACTAGCCCTTTATCCTAATGTGCCAAAGAAAATCAATGAGGCTTTAAAAGATGATAGTTGAGTCAAATCAATGGAAGAAGAACTTGAGAAATTTGATAAAAATAATATGTGGACTCTAGTCCCAAAACTAGAGAACACCTCAATCATTGGAATCAAGTGGATATTCAGAAACAAAATGGATGAATCGGGTAAGGTTGTGTGAAGTAAATCTCATCTAGTTTCTAAGGCTACTTACAATAATAATGAGTCAACTATGATGAAACTTTTTCATCTATTTCAACGTTAGAATTAATTCAAATTTTACTGGACTATGTCTCTTACAAAGAATTTAAATTATTTCAAATTGATAACAAAAGTTCCTTTTTAAATTGATTCATTAAATGAAAAAGTTTCTCTAATACAACCTATGGGTTTTGAAAATACAAATTTCCCATATATTGTTTTCAAACTCTCAAAAGCTCTCTATGGAATAAAACAAGCTCCTCGAGCATGGTATAATAGATTTAATTGTTTTCTAATTTATCATAGCTTTATGTGAGAAAAAATGTACAATCTTATTTATCAAAAGATCCTCCTTTGGAAATTTGATTATTCAAATTTATTTTGAAGGTGTTATTTTTGGAAGTAGTAACGTTAATCTATGCAAGGAATTTTCTAAGTTAAGGCAAAGTGAATTTTAATATGAGCATGATGGGTTAGTTCCCATTATTCTTGCATAACAAATATACAATTCAATTGAAAGAACCTTTATTTGTCAAATTAAGTACACCAAAGGATTCATTGAGATATTTGTAATGAAGGATGATAAATCCACTAGCACTCTTTTGAGCTCTACATGTACTATTGTATTTGATGATGATAGTGAGACTATTGATGAAACTAAATATCATGGGATTTTTTTCCATCTTCTCTATTTTACTACTATCCAAACAGATACTTTATTTAGTGCCTTCAAATATGCCAGATTTTAATCAGCTCCCAAAGAGTCTCATCTAACTGCTGTTAAATAAATCATTATATATTTGATTGCAACCACATCTATTAGAATTTGGTATCCCAAATATATTTAATCTAAATGTCTTTTTGGATGCAAATTATAAAGGTGACAAGAACACAAATTATGAAGGTAAGAAGAACGATAGAAAAAACACTAGTGGCTTTTGTCAATTTATGGGAAATTCCCTCATAACTTAGAAAAAAATAGAACTATGTTCCTCTTTCCACTACTTTGTCTTAATATATTTCTATTGGCTTATTTTGTTCTCAAATTCTTTGGATGATTCAAAAGCTTAGTGATTATGATATCAATTTTAACTTGTGAAAATTCTAAGTGATAACTCTAGTGTTATTTGTTTATCCAAAAATCTTATGCATCATTCTAGAGAAAAAAATATTGATATGAAACATACTTTTATTAGATCTCATATTTTAAAAGGTGATACGGATATATCCCTTTTTAGCACCAAATTTCATTTAGCAAATATTTTTACAAAATTATTTTTGGAGGATAAAGTTTGCTTTCTAAGAAAATCTCTTGGTATTTTTCAAAACCATTTTTAAAAAATTATTTTCTTACTATTTCAATTGTGCGTAAAAGTGTCTTTATTTAAAGTGTTATTAGATTGATGTACATGTCTTAATTACTTCCCTTTT
>NW_025830138.1:155029-190609 GCF_002878395.1 Capsicum annuum | reverse complement strand
TTCCCTTTTTTTTGTTTGACACAGACTCTAGAAAAGGGAAGTAATTATGCGAACTCTTCATTTTTTGAGATGCCTCTTTTTTTACCTCTTCTCTATTCTTATCCCTTAAATTCTTGTCGAGTCTTCCATCGTCCTCACTATAATATCTTCAACAATCATCGAATGGCTAATCACTCTAAAACCACTTTGTCTGGGTATAGGAAAAGCTCTCGCTTTAAAGGTGGAAAAAAGGCCCTCTCTCTTATCTCTTGACTCTAATGTATCAAATCAAAACCCTCAAGCCTCATTTGACTCCTCTCAATCTATATTTAGTAAGCTTTCTTTTGAACCTAATGTGTCTAAATATTCTATAGAAAAGTAAAGTTTGACTTTAACAATTCTCTCAATATCAAAACTAATTTTAGGTGACCTTAAAACGAAGTCCTTTACACTCTATGAAGGAACTATTCATGATTCATGGTAGAATAGTAGATCGATATCTTTTGGAGTCTCTACATTATAACATTAAACCCTTATTTGAATTTAAAGAATGGCAAACATTTTCCATCCACTTCCATAATGCCTATGAGCCTCTTATTAGATTGTTCTATGCTAAACTTCATTCTTTTCATGCTGGTGAACTCAAAATCATTGTTATGGGATAAATAAATTTTATTGACTTTGTTATGTTGGATGCTTTGTCTGAGATTAATTGCTCTGGTTGTGATACTTCCTCTAAGAACCCTTGGCCTTCAAATTTCTATGTCCCTTTTGGATAAGTCAAATGGTTTATTACTCTAGATAACTTTGATTCGCTATCCCCTTCTCTTGATCCTAAGATTTTTTCATTTGACAATCACACTATTGATCACATTATGGATACCACCTTGCTTTCTCATATCGGTTGTTATCTACCCTATCTCAGCGAGACACTCTTCTCACTTTTTGCATTGCTTCTCAGTGCAACGTAAATATCTTTTTCTTCATTCTAAATCACATGATTAAAGCATTACTCGATCCATCTAGTCTTTCTTATGGGTAAATCATCACTCAAATTTTGGAATCCCGTGACATCTATATTGAGGTTGTTCCTTCTATTATTATGAAGTAATGACACAATACCAAAGCTTTTAGAACGTAATGAGCTGATATTTTATGATTTATGAGAAATATTTATTTTAATGTAATATGATCAGTTTACCTCTGTCTACAATTGCATAGTGGTATTTCTAGGCTTTGGAGATAATTGGCATAACTCTTAATGCATTTTTTATTTATTTGTCTATTATTATTTCTTTTGTTGGTCTTAAAGTCTTATTAGTTACTTTAGTCAACATCTTTTGATCTGTGCATTAGATGACTAAGTGAATCGTGCTCATAGATTCAGAACATTGATTTTAGATTGGTAACATGGTTGGTGTGGTCTTGTGACTTTTACATATCATTTTGACTGTTCATTTGGAAAGATGTGAAAATAGGTCTCGAGAGTCAATTCTGTGAAAATGTTGTTTTTCCAAAAAATTATTGCCGTCGTTGAGTTTGGAGAATCAAATTTTATAGGGTATCATAGTTCATTGGTATTCTTAGGATCCTGGATGAATCCCGAGGGGTTTGCAGAGACTTTTAATTTTCTAAGTCTCCACAGTTGGTGAATCCACTATGGTGCTATTTTGGCCGCTTTAGCAGCAGGCGCTAGAACTCCAATTAGCTATTTTAGCGGTCGAGTCCATTTGGACAAGGGTGCTTTAGTGGTTCCATATCAACTTTAACAAAAGTCATTAAAGTGTCCTTTTTATGCTTTAGCCGACTAGCACACATTGGTAGGTATAGCTAAAACAGTATTTGACTGCTTTACCGAGGAGCGCGTCACCTGGTACCTAGGTATATAATATTTTTTTCATGCTTTCTTTAAGATTTAAGTTACTTAGAGCTTTGAGTTTTAGGGTTTTAGTCGATTTCCTCCATTTTTAAGCTTGGGTAAGCTCCAAATTCCTACTTTAACTACTTTTCTTCGATTATATCATTTAAATCTTATTTAAAATTGAATTTAAAGGTTGGATTTTGCAATTTTGACCTGGAAGACACAAATTAACATTTCATCGATTCAAACCCCAATTTTAAGTCATTTTCATGTGATCTTTCTCCTACGAGTTCCTTTAATCTAGAAAAATATATTTTTTAACAAAAATTTTGATTTTACCCTTCCTTTTCAAAAACTCATTTCGTGGTTCCATTTTGACCCCAATTCGAAAGTAGATAATATGACTATATTTACTTCATTTTAATTCATAGATTCTATATTTTTATTTTCAGAAAGGGGCCAAACATACCCTTTAAGTATTGAAATTAGTTCAAAAATACTCTCCAAAATACCCTTCTAGTATTGAAATTTGATTAAAAAAATACCCCGATAATCCACCTTTATGGCTCAAAACCAATTTTGCAGCTAATGGTTTTTTAAAGTCGTAATCACAGAATCTATTAAATACCTGATAATTTTCTATTGATTGAAACTAAATTAATTAAAATGTTAATCCCAATACTGACTCAACTAAAACTTCCCGATCCAAAATCAATATCAATAATACGTTAATCACAAGTAGTATATTAATTTTTTGCTAAAACATATTATTCAATGTAAACTATATCATGTCAATTTGATACAAACACAACAATAGCAAAAGGGATGGACGAAAAGATACTAACATAGAAAGCATATTTTTATTTAATATGTATCATTTATATTAATCTAGGCTAGATCACATCAAATCAATTTACGGTCAAATTAGCATAATTAAATAATAATATGGAATATAACATATAGTATATTATGAGCAAAAATTTGATATACTGAAATTATATTTGTGCTGAATACCCCTATAAATTAATCATAATTTTAATCGGTGAATGGTGTGAAGTGTGTGGCATGAAATGGTATCACACGAGAAATGCACTTGACAGTGGTGGCAAGATAATTTGATGTTATAAATTAATATAGTGACAACTATTTAGGAAATAATGTAGTATTTTTTGGTACAAACTAAATGTGTCATGTAAAATGATTTGAAGGAAGTAAGAAGATAAAGTTTTCTAAGACGTGGCATAACCATGACATCTCAATTAGATTTTCTAGTTAACATAGAGAAATATACATCTCAAAGAAATACCAAACAAATATTATAATTAGGGATTAGAATTCTAGCAGATTTATAAGTCAATGATGTTCCGGCATGTGATAGAAAAAATTACTCATACTATCGGGTAGTTTTAGTTGGGGCAGATTTTGTATGGTTGGGTTGAGTAGTTTGAGTTGAGTCCAAATTGGATTTAATAATTTAAATAATTTAGTTTCAACCAATAGAAAGTTGTCATGTATTTTATAAAAATATTAATTATAATTTTAAAAAATTGTTAGTTGAAAGAGTATTTTTTACCATAAAGGTGGATATAGGGGTATTTTTGAACCAATTTCAATACTTGAAGGGTATTTTTGACTCTTTTCTAAATTTTTAATTATGGTTTAAAAATTTTTAGTTGCAAGGGTATTTTTGAGCCATAAAAATGGATAGAGGGGTATTTTTTTTAACTAATTTCAATACTTGAAGGGTTTCTCTGGCCTAATAGGTTAACGAAGGGTATATTTGAACTATTTTCAATACTTAAAGGGTTTTTATGGGCTTTTCTATTGTATGTTTTAGTAGATTTTGGGTCTGTGCTTGAGATGAATGCTCAGTGATAAAGGGTTATTTGTTCTAGTTTTGGCAAGGTAGGTTATGGCTTAACTTTCTTCAGATTGAGTTGGGTAGTTAATGATGATATAAGAGCATACTATTGATATAGGATTGTATTATGGAGAATGTGTTAGATGATTTATGTCCCCGTGTGGGGCCTATATGGAAAACATTTGGTGGTTTTGAAACATTATTTGCTATGTGTGATCGTGCGGTATCTTGTATGAAGTTGCTGGTCTGGTATTGACATATGTAGCCTTAATTGCACTCTTTTATTGGGGAAAAATCCTATATTTTGGAATTTATATGGTATACATCACATTTTCTTACATGTTTCACTTGATGATTTACGGATTTTATTGGACCATGGATTGTTTGTTGAGTTGGATTGATTATTTTGCTCACGTGGTTAGTATATTGGTTGCAGATTAGATATTATTATCTTGATTGGTTGTGAGAATTACATCCCCATATAAAATTCATTTATGAAATAGTTGTACCACAGTGGAAATATTATAAATTATATTTTCTTATAGAAAATATGACATCTTTAAAAGCCCTCTACCGATGAATGTGTCAGAGAGGAGTTATGACTATTGGTATTTGCTATTGGTTTATATGGATTGAAGAACCTGATCATGCTTAACTTTCTCCATTATTTTGGGGCAAGGTGATCATTTTCAATATAATAACCCAACTTAGGTTGGGGTCTGATGTCGCCCAAAACAAACCTCAAAAGAATTATGTTGCAGTTGATATCAAATATAGTAACCGAAACATGGTTGGGGTTGAACCCATAGGGAAAACATTGAATAGTATCTCAAACTTGATAAAATTCATGATCAATGAATAGAAGTAAATGCGAGGAATTTGAAGTCTAAATTAACAAGTAACAAAACTTGAATACTTGAGTGTGTAAACAATAGAAGACGAACACTGGGACCGTGTTCCCCCTGGCTTCTCAACTATGTAAGATTCTCACACTCAATTCACATCCCTCCTGCTACACATGCAAATTTTAGAAGCTATGTAATATCAATCGTTTTGTGAATGTATTGATAGATTTCACCCTTTACCTTATGAGTCCCAGGGTGTTGAATTGTTGTTCTTTGTCCTTAACCCCAGTACACCTCTAATTTTTTAAGCCTTGAGCTGATTAGATGAGTGTTGGTAGCTTTGAATCACTATTGTAATATCCTTTCCTAAAATTTGAACACTCTTGTGAGGATGTTCTCGAATGCAGGAACTCCCTAATTCTCTTCAACAACATGGATTCAATAAATGTGAAAAAAATTGCAATACATGCAACAACAGTAGAAAAGATGAATCTCCTACTTCCCTTACGTAGCTAATCCTCCATGGTTTCCATAATCCTATTAAACAAAATTAGCCGCTCGCATTCATGAAAAAATCCATGATAATCAATAATGAAAACATGTAATTAGTTTCACAATAACGAAAGAGAGAAAATCCAAAGTCTTGGATTGAATAAAAACCCAAAATCTCAAGAACAAAATTTCAATGATCAAATTATGCTAAAAGTATCAAAATAATGTAAAATTGTGTAACATAATAAAGGAATAAACCTAAGCTATTTATAGTATCTCAAAACATAATAAAATATCAATAAGAATGTAATAGGAAATGTAAGTCGGCTCTCATTACGATTCGAGTTGTCTACTCGTAAGGTCACCTTACGAATCGTACAATTCAAATCATAGGTATTCTAGTGACCAATAATCAGGGCTTCAAGCTTCTATTTTCCTTATGATTCATCACCATGAGTCGTAGTCAGTCCTTATGATTTGTGGTCTTCACTCGTCATCACATGAGCCTTAGACTTTAAGGGCTTTGAACAGTGGTCTCTTTACAACTTCTCATTACAAGTCATAATCAGATCATATGACTCGTTGTATTCTATGACTTCACCTCTGAATGTTAGCTTTGGATTTTTCTCTCTTTATGACTTCTCCTTACGAATCGTAGTGAATCCTTACGTGGGGTGATTATTCTTCACTTAGCTTCTTCAACTTTACTTTGGCTATTGTTATATTCACTAGTAAGGCTATGAGCCATGTGATGACTTGATGTCTTGTAGGTAGACTCATAATCTTATCAGAATTCATCATATTTAGAGCCTTTACTTACATTTTTCATTCTAAACCACTTCCTTCCTAAATTCCCTGCACTCAAGCGACAAACACATCATATCCCTTAGAATAACCTATGTCCAAGCATAAATTTGTTGTTTTTAGCATTTAATGTGTCGTGTTTCAAAGGTGAATCAACACCCTCAACATATAATATTTGTGTGTCCTCAGGAAAAATAAAAATCAAAGACATAGAAACACGATGTTTAAAGAGGAAGATCTTTAGCTACCTTTGGCGGTAAATTTTTAACTTTTAATTCACAACACATTACTTCCCTCCTATTTTTAACCTTTTCAAAAATCCAATTGTGTATATTGGTTTTGATCACCATGTGAAAGAAAGGAATCCGATGATGGAATTACATTATTAACAGAACCCTAGGCGTGAGTACAAATTACATTAACTGAATAGCCTAGCAGTCTAACAACCCAACCCTTATAGTCTAACCATAAAATAGGTCCCACTAACTCATATATATCAATAAATTTATTTAAGGACAATCAAGAAACTTTCTCACTCATAAAAAGTTTTGGCCGGTATACACACAATACCATAGGATTGCCCATATGTTCTTTTCCTGAATTTTCGGATAATCAGGATAGGATTACTATAGGACTTTGTTAAGCTTATAATGTAGGTTTGGGGCTGGTATGGTATTTTTTTTTGAATTTTTTAGTGTATAAAACTCCTTGACACTACGATTAATTTAGGGTCCATTTATTTTCTAACATTTTCCTTTCACTTTGCCCTTATTTCTCCTCTTTTATACTATATTAGACTGGATGTGGTTTCTTATTCTTTTTTTTTTCTCATTTTTCACACTTTTCTTTTTCTGATGTTTTTCCGTTTTTGATAAAAAAAATTATTTTCTACCACACTCAACCTTTTTTTATTCATACCCACTCTATACTATGCACCCCTATGATAGCCACCCTCAACTTAGGCGATTTGCCTGAGTTGAGGTGCATAGTGTCAAAGGAGGATCATGGCCAAAACAAGTTCATTGTAGTTTAAACGGGAAGGTGAATCGGTGTAAAAAAAAATAGTTCTATTAAGGCTCATACATAAAGATCAGGGGACTCATATATCATTTGGTTGGGAAATTTAGGCTAAAGTGGACTAATAACAATCAAATTGTCTATGATCATCTCCTGATCGACCACCTAAGACCTTAGATAAGAGCAACCAACATGTTTTGGATTCCATACACACTGGGAAATAGGCAACTCCTCATACACACATCGTACAAGGTCATATTGCTTTTTACTACTTATCCAGCTATGCAATTGTTTGATATAGTTGTTATGTCCCTAATTCTAGTGCCATTATAGATTCACAATCATCCCCTACGCATACACTATCACATAATTAACAATATTTTGGGAGGGTACTAATTTTTTTAACAAAGTTTCCACAATTTCAGCATAATCATTCAAAAAATGTCTAGTGCCTTAAGTGTAAATTTTCTTCCAACTTGAGCATTACATCAGAAAACACAAAAATAACATATACATATAAAATATGCCAGCTCACAAATTTTTTAGATTGTGGCCTACGAGTTTTGAAACATGGCAACCATAACCCGTCGTGATTGTGGTACACCCCTACCCCAAAGTAAAATCTATGCACTATAACCAGTGCATTTGGCAATGAATTGTAGGGATCAAGGACATTATTGGACACTTTAGGCACCAGCTCATACTCTATCAACATGGGGATGCTTAGATTGGGTCCTGCTCTCCACAGTATTGGTCCCATCAACCGGAAAAGCCATCTAATGTTGTGATCTATTGCACACGTCAGTGCACGTGATCATAAAAGTAATATAGTCACTCAAACAATTAGATATCGTACCTACGAGGACTACTAGCTTAGTAATTTAATCAACTTCTGTTTCAATAATAATCTATTCAAGTGTCTCAGAGTATCAAGATGATTATGATAATTTAATTAGTCATCTACTAAGTAAATAAATAACAAAGTGTGTCAATAGCAACGTAAGCAAGGTTGTAAACAATATGCGTGAGAATTCTAGGTTTGAGACACTATTAATAATCTTATAAATCTCGATCCTTATTATGGTCGTATTGATTATTGAGTTATTGATTTGTAGGGTGTTGGTTATGATCATGGTGTTATGAACCTATAATCTTCTACCTAAATAAACCTTGCAACTACATCATTAAGCGGGGATGCAATAATCCATTTAGATGCTTTAAGTTATCTTCCTTCAATTAACCCAAACAAGATTACTTGGTATATTCATATCCTAGTCGCTACTTCATCTTCTTTATTATGTAGAAAAATACAAAATAGCTCCTTAAACTCCTTGATCTATCCCTAAGATTCTCCTTCCGAGTTGATAAAGGAATTATAAATTTATTCTAATGGAGGCCAATCATTAAAATAGTAGAAACAAGAGAATAAGAATAACCCACATGATAAATCAACGTTAACCACTCTAAGAATATCAAAATATAATCATGTTCTTGGCCTCAACCTCAGAACAAGGGTGTTTAGCCACATATGTCTAAATTCAACATAAAAGAAATAAAATTAATCATACCAAAAATAAATGTTGAAAGATGATATTTCAAAGAACCCTAAGAGAAGTATTGTAATTGTTTTTGCCTCCACTATACGTATGCCAAAATTTCCCGTGATTAATTTGAAGTGTTTCTTTTATAGTAGGACATATTTGAATGTAAATTGACCTTTACCATGTAGTAGAGCTTATTGCGGCGACTAGGGTCCAGTAGTGGGGCTATCTTGGGCCATCACTAGAATGTGACATGACAAATAATTCAGCCTCCGCAACACAGAGCTATCATGGAGAATTATTGGAAATTTCCATCCACTAATAATCCCTTAGCGCATTGTGGATCTTATTGCGAGGACTAAGGTCTGTAACGTGGACCATGTTAGTTTCTTTTTTTTTCATCTCTTTACCTATTTCCTTGCTCCTGTCTTAAGTTCCATGCTTTCTGACCCTATTCCCAGTATCCTCATGCTTAGAAAATCATTCCTAATGCTTACATTCACCGTTAGCTTCATGTTAATGCATTAAATTATGCCCAATCTCATCAAAATCGAGACCAGTATTAGCTAATAATGTCCATTAGATAGATAATATAATTATAGCTTTAACACAATAAAAATAACATGTTTTAGCTCCTAAAACAAGTCCTAATGTGGGTAAATACTGGTATTTGGACATTTAAATACGCCCAAGATGACCACCCCGCACTTAGAATCTTATTTATCCTCTACCAATCTCAAGCAATAATTGTAAGACAATTAGGCTTTAGATCACAATCTAAACAAGAACCTTTTTTCGCGATCACATAGGTTGCACATGACTTATCAATTTTCACAACAACATGTCATATAGCATATGAAAACATAGGATTACAATTTTCGAACTTCCTTACCTCATGAGTGGACTCTAGCATGTGGGTGAACTTATGCAAATTATTCAATCAAGATTCTTATGGGTCACTTAACTATCTATTATATGCACCCTCACAACAATATGATGACCCAGCTCACTCATAATTTTTCAATCTATAACAATCATGGGACTCCAAAGTACAATTTCACTCAATCTCACAAGGAATTCACAAATGATACATGATGAACCATAGTCTTTCCCTTAATATTCTACTCTATTAATAGTCAAATATTACGATTGAGGATCAACTAGGTCTTTCAAGGGTGTAATGCAAGGTAAGGGATGGTTAGGAACTCATTTTGAGAAAAATCGTGGCTAATCTCCCTAAGCGCTTTAATATATCACAAGAACATTCAAAACTCAATTAACAAATATTTTGTTCACCTTGTCTATCTTTCCTTTTTCTTCTGTTTTGGCCAAATATCATTAAGTTCATTTGGATACACTATGGAAGGGAATCTACTTTATTTTTCAACACATTATTCAATTATTTCTTGAAATTTCTTTATTCTTTTTATTTCATGACCCCCTAACATATTGTACCTCCATACTTACACAAATAGTTATATTCTAGAGGCTTCGCTATCACCTTTTTCCATCTTGTTTTTCAACTGCTTACTCAAAAAAAATTCACTAAAGAGCCTAGGAGATTTTGATCAATTTAAGGTCAAACAATGAAAGGGTATAAGATACACATGCTTCTACCAAAGAAAATAAGCTATAGGCTCAATAGGGCTAACTAAGGATAAGTGCAAGTGTAGGTATGAAAAAAGAAGTCTAAAAATATGACTATCAACAAAATGCGTACATTATTTCCTAAATCCAATATCCTTTATTTTTCTTCGTAAACACAGCGGGCATGTTCTAGCTATCACTATACATATGGAATAGCTGGAAAACCTAACTCATACTTGGTGCATGCTACATTCAAGGAGAATCACTATAGGCTCTCAATCTAAAAATTGCACAAATTTAAAATTAAGCTAACAGACCACAGTCACACAATTGAGATTATGTGTCTAAAAGTAGCATTCCTCTTTTGAATTTTTACCATGTTTTCCCTTGTTTTTCATGTCACATGGCCAAATGGCCCAACAGAAAATATCTCAATCTTGATTTGTGGTTGGGTTCTTCTCACTTATTTCTTTCCTAAGACCAATCACCTTAGGACGATTGTTATCCATCCATCATGGAGAAAGGCATTTCACTACAATTATTTATTAACCTTGCCTTTAAGGTCAAAAATAAATAAAAAATACTCCTAATTTTGAACAAAAAGTAATGATCTATGCAAAATAATAAATCACTACTTACTGTGAACTGCCAAATAATACAAATAAAAAATAAATACTAACTATTATAGATGAATAGTTAGAATGTCAATCAAAGTCATATCACCACATCAATAGTAACAAAAATAAATATCCGTGAACAACAAAAATATAATGAAAGGTATGAAGAATGAGAACCATCACCCTACACTTAAAATGTAGCACTGCCTTTAGTGCTTGCATACATTATGAAGTAATAAGGTGATGTAACACTTCCTAATCAGGTATCATCCATGTCATCATCATCATCATGATCTAGACCATATGCCTCAGCTCACATATTTGGGTCCTCTACATCCTCCTCCCTGGGCCCAATGTCAGAATTTTGTATCCTAAGCTCCTCATCTATTGGAACATTATCATCTATAGGATCTAAAATCTCTAATATAATATGAAGCAAGTTATTGGCATGTTGACCAAGAGGGTAATCAAGCTCTAAAACATAAATCTCCTCATGTGTGGTTGGTTGACTCCCACCCTCAATTAAAGCATCTATAGTGTGAACATGCAGGATGTAATAACATCACTCTGAGCCTGACACTCGGGTATAGTCAATACTAGCCCATATGCCCCATCCAGTCCCTTATTCCTAGACACATCTATAGAGTGAGTATCGACCACTGTCCAGTAATCAAGTACCTCATCTTCTAACCCATGAATCCTCTAAAATCTACCTAGTAAACACCTAAACCCATATTTGTGCCCCTGATAGCAGCGCGCCTTCTTTAAAGTAGAAAAAATCACAAAACATACATTGATATCAATATCATCCCACATTAAAGAATAAATGAAGCATACCCTATCATGCATCATATTTGTTATATGCTTGCCTAAAATCAGGCAATGGTAGATAACTTTCCGCTATATACGGGCCTCCTGATGAGTCAACCTAGTTGCAGAACTATTTCTATATAGCAAGTTCCTGATATCTATGTAGGGTGGGGTGATATTAAACTACCTCAACGAGTATGCATCTGTCTTTGGTGCACCTAAAATAACTCTAAATCATGTTTTGTAAATGTAACCACCTGACCTCTAATCCTTACATCAGAATTAGGATCCTTGGGGTCCCAATTGGCATGGAATTTATAAATAAGGTATAAGTTATAATTTATGGGCTGCTAAAATATAAAGTTCATATGCAGTTACTCTATTTGTCTCCACATGATGGGGTATTCCTTTTGCAAGCTTGTTTGGTTAATGAACTAATACGGAGTATGTTGGTCTCATTATGCTTGAAGTACCATTTCTTCCTTGCTTCTTTGGCCCATCTAGTATTGTACCTTATAGTTTGCCCTTGTGAAACTATAGGAGGTCTTGGTACCTGACCAGTAAGTTTGCTTCTCTTTCTACACGGCTCTGATGGCCCAACAGTATCCTTTCCTTTTTGTTTACGATTTGCCATGGTACCTTTTAGTTAACAAATGCAACAAACAAGTCATACATAACACCTAGTTAGACTAGGAAACACTAAGTATAGAAGAGTGTTGAGGACACCCCACAATTAGTTGCTAGCATATGTGTAGAGATGCATGAACGAGCCTACTCAAACTTCCCGTATTTAACTTTAATATCCCTCTTGCACAAAACATCAAAAATCATATTGAACAATTTAGATATTGCTATACTTAGTCTTCGATGCACCATAAATCTTGCTACCACAAAATTCAACACCATAACAAAAATTAATTCATCTCCATTGTTCAACTCATAGCAACCATATGAGTTCAATCCTACCACAGAGTCCGGCCTCATACATTATATACAAAATTTCATTCCATGGAAAAACACATTCATAATTACCTTAACAATTGCTCCCTATCCCATCGAAAATAGCACCAGGTGCTACAGTATTATTTCACACACCAACACACAGGGAAAGCATAATACATTTCAATCATATTCTATATGACAATTTCTCCTAGGTGAACTAACTTGGATATAATAGTAGTCCACTCAAGTAAGAATCGTAATATTTTTTTTTCAACATGAAAATTCCTGAAATACAACTTATACATAATTCCAAAATTAATAAATTCAAACAAACTCATGTATAACTTTAAACATCATTTTAGACACATATGCAAAAGTATAAATGGATTTAGGGACCACCCCACACGTTGTTTCTGACGTAGGAGTGTAATATATCAACAATGGTAACCAAACATACTTTCTTTTAGAATCACACCCCATAAGCTAATTCAGTTATACTATGCAAATGAAACACACACCCTAATCTGATTAAACATACTCACTATGCAAAAGTTTAAATCACAATTCAAAGCACATGTCATTGGTCTTACTCAACAATCGTGTAATGATTAAAATACATAAAGTGATATACTACTTATCAACGCACTAATCACTCAATGTACTCGACATATCACAACAATTATCTATCATTTCAACTATTCACCTAATTTTTACACAACAATCATTTCACTACTTAAACTGAATAATGTAAAATATAGCAGCTTAAGAACTTACCTGAGTTGTAGTAAAGGGGATAGTAGAAAGAATTTTTTTTTTTACATGTCTTACTACTGGTAATTTTTTTGAAAAATTTAAAGGAGTGAGAGGTGTGTTAAAGTTAGAGTGAGGAAGAAAATGTAAAAATATGGGGATTTAGGGTTTTATTATTAGGGATCTTCTGGGTTAGAATTGTTGGGTCGAGTTAAAACCCAACTTTTCATTATACTTACCTAAAATTGAGTAGCCTCCATGATGTGGAGCTTACTATTCACGAAAGGCTCTATGTAATGACCCTTTAGGTAATTTTTTGTGTTTTTGCTTATTTTTTTTGTTAAGGATTTCCTATAGCTGCCCCAAGTCATTTATAACTTGTTGGAACCAATATTCTAGTTAAATGGTTATTCTTTTGGTTGTTAGAACCATTTCCCATTTAGAAGCATTCATTGGTTCCCCATGACAACCAAATGAAAACTCCATTAAAATGATATCGAAAGTGAAATCCGACTTTGTTGACACGTTTGATATAGTCGAATCTATAAGGTTTCATGCCTCATTTGTTCATATTGGACTCCAGATAAATCCCAAGGATTTGCTCAAATGTTGGAATAAAATTCCAAGTTTTAGCTATCATCTAATGTTGAGGTACAACGATCGCGTGAGTAGTGGTGGGATTGCAATGGACGTGATCGCGGCCCAGCGGGGGTGTACTATTTCTGCTACTTGGAATACTCCATATAGAAACCCTCTTTTGGCTAAAAATTTGTCATTTCTTCATTGTCTTGAGACTCTGCAACCCTAATAGAGAGACTAGTCTTAAAAGTGCATGTTTGGTGTTGATTGGGATCTTAAGCAACTTGTATTTTCATGATTAACATCAAATCTAAGGTAAGATTTCCTTAATGTTAATGTTGAATTCTTGATTATTAGACCCAGAACCCCAAATGACTAGAGGCTTGATTTTAGCCCCAAATATAGTTGTTTTGCACAAATTTCTTGACGGTTATAACTTCCTAATGGTATTAGAATAATGGGTTGGTCTCAAAAACTCATTTTTCATATATGGGACCTACTTGGGGTGTTTTTGATGATGTTTTGGACCCAATGCATAATGGTGAAATATGGGTATTATTTTTCTTATAATAATGTATAGATTATGTTTTTTTTTGGTTTGGCTCGTGGAAGAAGCATTGAGGAAAAGAAAAGCAAAGATTGTTGGTTCATGAGCTATTTGGACTAAAGAAAGGTTAGGCTTACTTGTATTTAGATTGAGCTTTATTGTAGTATAATTACGATATATTGATAAAATTGGGTAGGGTCGTAGGTGTTGGGATGGTAGATGGTAATAAAGAAGGGTTCTAGAAAGTGTAACCATGACTTATTACTGACCATTCAAATAATTATGTTATGTCCGGTAAGGTGTGGGATGCTCATACGATATGTATACATATGATCTTGCACCTACTAATATATTTCATTGATAATAAATCATGATGAGCAATGAAATGGCTTTTTTTTTCTTTTTCCCACTCCATTCATCATAGGGATTGAATTTTTTATTGATTTTACTATATATATATATATGCTTATTAATGTCATGATAGATATTGATGTTACTATAATGTCTACCTAGGCTAGAGAATATATTAATGTTATAATGATGTCCGATAAAGCCGAAGGATATAGTGATGCCATGATGATATGCTAGTTAATGAATAGAAGTAGAATGTGCTAAATAATGAGTTAAAACTAAATGGCATGTGTTATTATGTGTAGAATTAAGGATTCACCTAGTGGATAAATTTGGCTTGAATAAATGGATAAATTATGGAATCTTGCTCTATAAATCGGGTTATGTGATAACTTGTTGTCTACATAAAATGGTGATATTACCTAATGGGTAGAAGTATAGAATACTATTTGGTGAACCTTATTTACTTAAATATGGTGACTAGTAATTATGCTTTTAAATGCTAATGATGATAATGGGTAGAGTATTGTTGATAACTAGTGATATTGATGACTAGTATGTAATGTCATAGGATACTTAAATGATTGACTTAGAGATTTATAGCTCTAACTAGTAAGACACATTGGTTTATATATAGATAAGTGTGTTTAATAATGTATAACCTCTTTCTTTATGATGACTAGTGCACCTATTATAACTAGGAATGAACTTTTACTAAAAGGTGACTATGTTTTCATTGTGCTTCTTGACAAGATGTAGATGTTATCTATTTAGTGAATAATAATTAGTTGTTTCTTCATAAGGGAGGAGTATATAATGAATCATCTAGGCTAATGATTGGAGGCCATATGACGACTAGAAAGGTTGTAGTTTAATAATAAGTGTTGGTTAGTTAATAGTAAGTAGATAGAGTATATTGATGGGTTGGATTTTAAAATGACTATATGGTTATGATTATGAATACTTGATATATTTTAGTTCAATGCTGGTAATTAATAATGATCACGATCTTAGCAAATGGCTATTCACACGAAAGGTAGTGAACCATGGATATTCTTGAGTTGGTTATATGATTATGTACTTGGTGCATTGACACTTTAATGTACTCTCCTATTGTGTAGGATGTCGTGATGAGTTTTTTAGTTTATGTTCTTTTGAGTTTACTCTTCGGTGGTATGGGAGGCCGTGGTGGTTATTTTACTTATGCTTTAATGAATGTTTCTATATTATCCTTGTCTTATTACAATTGTGATTGTATTAGTGATGCCTTACGTGTTTGATCATTTACTTTGTATTAATGGTGTTGGCGCACAATGAGAGGATATGTTGTAGTATTGTTCTAGTATCATTATTGATTATATACAGTGATGATGAAGATGATTCAGGTTTGATTCTTTACCTTGACTTAGAAATATTGTCTTACTTTATATCATCTTTATATCATGATTTAACTCGGTTAGCCTATGTTGACTACTAAGTTCACATTGTTTTGGTACTCATACTACAATTCAGTACCTTTTATGTGCAGACCCAAGTAGTAGTTGCCATCATTGAGTTGAGATTAATTCTGTGTTGATATTACAGAGAATGGTGAGATCTTGGAGTTTTGAGTCCCTCGGTTCCCTCGTATCCTTGTTCGGTCTTTGGTATTCAAGATGGATGTATAAGACTATTTAGACTTGAGTTGTTTTTCCTATTATTGAATATAGATGCTTTTGTATAGATATTACCAGGTCATAGGAATTGGTATTCATAGTTCATTCTCTATAGTGGCACATTTTTATTTATGATTGTGTTATTCTATCATGACCCTATAAGGGAGATTCTACCAAAGTAATCCATTGACATAGCTTCGAGTTATGATTATGGCTTACCTACTAGTGATTCTTAGTAAGTGACATCACAACTATTGAATTGGGTCATGAAAAATTGGTATTAGAACCTAGGTTTCACTTATATTATTGGTATAAGAGCAAGTGTCTAATAGAGTCCTACAGTTCAGAACATTGACGTTCGTTTCTAATCTTCTGGAGGCTATGGGACATTGTTAGGAGTCCTTAACTTTTTTCACTAGTATCATGCTAAGAGTTTAAGTTGGTTTGTAGTATATCTTATTGACTTTTCTCTTTTATAAATTCCCAGGACTCGTGCTTCAACTATGCATTATGAGGGTCCTGAGACCCAGCATCGTGATGTGTTCCTAGTTAGGGATCAGGATAGACCTCTCCAAAACCCTATTCATGCACTTGATCCAGACATTCCTTCACCATAGCCACTGGTGGACTGGGACCAGCCCAGTCTCTAGTAGGTTTTATTCCTTCTTTATTGCTTAGAGATGCTTTAGTTCAGATGTTGGGTATTGTGGATGGTTTGTAGACTACTCGGGTAAAGGTGTAGCTTATAGCTGTAGGTCTTGAAGTTGAGGTTCCTCCTATGGTTGCAATTGTTCAGTTGATGGTCTCTCAGCTATTTTTAACCCAACATGCTATGTCTATTGAGAAGTAAAAGATGTTTCGTAGGTTTCTGAGGTTGGCTCCACCTAGATTTTTTGGTGCTCTTGGAGAGGATGCATTTGAGTTTCTAACTTCTTGTAAGGATAGGATTCATAGGTTAGGACTTGTTGAGACTTGTGGTGTGGACTACACTACCTTTTAGTTGAATTTTTCTGCTCAACACTAGTGGAGAGGTTTTTTGAGTTCTTGGTCAATTTGATCTTCTCCCCTATCATGGACTCAATTTTTCTAAGATGTTCATAGAGAAGTATATGTTGTATCGCCATAGGGATCTATTGAGAGATCTGTTAACTAGGTTGGAGCAGTATTCTATGTCAGTCACCGAGTATGAGGCCTATTTAGTGAGTTGGCCAGGCATGCGACTTCTATCTTATATATTGAGTATGAGAGAGTTTGCTTCTTTGTGAGAGGATTGAGACTGTTGATTTGGATGGCTAAAAATTTTATATGGCCATATTACACCTCTCTTATGAGAGAGTAAGAGGTCGTTGTTAAATATACAAGCCAACTAGGTTGGGGTCAAATCCAACAAGAAATATGGTGCTAATTAAGTTGTATGCAGATTAGTTGATTTTTAATCGTTCGCTTCCGTAAAATAAATAGGGGATTTGATTCACTTCACAAATTAATGGTTTCAGTTTAACAAGATGAAATGGGTGTAGTAGTATTCAAATTCAGAGAAATAAGAAGCTAGGGTTATATCCACCTGGTAGTTATCAATACTTTCTAACTATGGGCTTTACGAATTCATACATACATTATGCTTATAGGGAAACGTATTGTATTTAATAACATAATCCTAGTGTTTCTCAACCATCAAGGACTAATTAACTTTAGTTCTCTCGAATCAAAAGCATTTACCAAAAACAATACGAAATCTCCAATTAGTTAATCCTGTTAAGGCAGTAACATATGAAATTGGGGTTGGGTATCCTATATTCTTATCACTACTCTCTTTTCAAAAAATCAACCTTTCTTTCGAACAAGTTCTGTTTTAAGGCATATCCTCTATGTTTGCAACCACGAGAATTCAAGATAAGCTAAAAGAGTATGATGTAAATAAATCAATGCATAATGAATTCAAAACCCAAAGTGATACATTTTATGTTACAAGGCTTCCATAACCCTAACTAATAAACTTAGCTACTCATGGGTAAAATGGAAATCACAATAGAAATATTCATCATACCAAAAACTAGAAGACGATCTTGGTAAAGAAGATGAATAGCATTTCTCCCTTAGTGTAAGTCGTCTCTCTTCTCTCTCAAAATAATATAGAATAATGAATAATGAAAAAAAATTGAGCATTTAGCCTTTTAATAATCTTTTCTCTTATAATTTCCTTCTAAGTCCCTGAACTAATTATATATGACAAACTAGTCTTGGACATAGTTTCTAGGCATCACATTTGGTCCATACTGCTACTCTCTTTTGTGTCATACGCCATCCATATTCCATAGTCCCATTATGTCTTCATCTACATCATTAATACCTGAAATCATGCTAATGACATTGGTTAAGTTAATTACATAGAAGTACAGTAAAAACATAAGAAACTAGGCACTTTATTCTCCAAGATTATCTAAAATATGGATAAGTTATGGTGCTTATGCGTATAAATACACCCAAGATCAATGGCTACTCAGAGACTAGTTTCTATGTGTAGGACTTTTGTCGAGGTTTGTGATCACGCTAGAGTGATGGAGGACATGCATTATGAGGGTCGTGATAAGAGGCCCAACTATAAAGGTAAATTTGGTGGAAGTCATAGTTGTCCCCAATTCAGTGATGATAGTTCTTATGTTGGGCATCCTCCGTATCCATCTCTTCAGCCTGAGAGTTAGACTAGTCAACCAATTTAGGAAGCTCTTTAGACCATTGATGGATGTTAATCTGGTACTAATGGTCTCCTTGTAAAGAGCAGTGATCAGTCTTTGATAGGTTCATTTGTAGATTATGCTAGGAGTGGTGGTTACCCTGGTTCAGTCAAATCTGTGAGTTCTGGTTTTGCTTATGATTTTTGTTTTACTTATGGGCTTTCCTATAATTTCTTGAGAGATTACCCTAGTGGTGGGGCAATAGTGGTTTCAGCCCAAGGTACTACTCCTATTAGGGAAGTTTATCCATTAGGTATAGGTTGTTTGTAAGGTCGTAGGGGTGTTTACTAGGGTAATCGAGATGATATTATGGTAGGCAGGATAGGAGGTTAGTTATGTGCCTAAGTAGGTGGCAGGCATGGTCAGTTGTATAAACTACCTACTAGGCCCGAGGCTGAAACTCCGGATGTTGTTATCACAGGTATGGATTGGGTGTGCTGCAAGTCAACTCTTGCTTAGTTTGATCCTAGATCCAGTTATTCTTATATATCTACTCATTATGCACCACGATTTGACTTGACTAGTCAGCTATTATCTGTACCATTGTGTATATCTACTCTAGTGGGTGATTCTTTAGTATTTGATCGAGTATTCATATCATGTGTTGTGTCAGTTAGTGATATTAATACTTATGCTGATCTTAGTATTTTGGGTATGCTGGATTTCAATGTAATTTGGTGCATGGATTGGTTATCCTGCTATAAAGAAGTCATGGATTATTTTGCCAAGACTGTTACCTTATCTATGTCCGGCGTACCCCCAATCATGTGGTAGGGAGTAATTAGTTGTGTGATAAAACGTATTATTTCTTATATTTGTTCTAAATGGCTTATATCGAGAGGCTGCGAGTCTTATCTTGCTTACATGTGTGATACTCGTGTAGAGAGCTCATCACTTGACTCTGTTCCTATTGTTTGTGAATTTCTCCCGCTGACTAGCCTGATATTCCCTTATATTATGAGATTGAGCATGCTATTGACCTTGAGCTATGTACCCAACTTATTTCTATGGAACCTTACCAAATGGATCCTACTGAGATTAAGGAGCTGACTCTTAGAACCAGGATCTTCTTGGTAAGGGTTTCACTAGATAGAGTGTAACCTCATAGGGAGCTCATATTTTGTTAGTAACAAAGAAGGATGGTTTGATGCATATATGTATTGAGTATAGGCAGCTTAATAAGGTAACAAGGAAGAATCATTATCCTATGCATCGCATTGAAGATTTGTTCGACCAGCTTCAGAGCGTAGCCGGGTTTTCTAAGATAGATTTGATGTCAGGTTATCATCAATTGAGGATTCGGGGTGAGGATAGCTCAAAGACAACTTTCAGGACCCGTTACAGTCACTATGAGTTTTTGGTGATGTCTTTCGGGTTAACTAATGCCCCAGCTGCATTTATGGATTTGATGAATCATATATTCAAATCGTACCTATACTTCTTCGTTATAGTGTTCATTGATGACATTCTTATGTATTCGAAGAGTAGTGAGGAGCATATGCAATATTTTAGTGTCATGCTCCAAACTGATAAATATCATGTGCTTTTTCCCATGTTCTCAAAGTGTGAGTTTTGGCTTAAGTCAGTATCATTCCCTGGACATGTGGTGTTCAAAGAGGTATTATGGTAGACCCGGCTAAGATTTTGGCGATCGTGATTGGACTAGTACTAAGTCTCTAGTTGAAGTTCATAGTTTCATTCCTTTGGTCAATTATTATAGGCGTTTTGTTAAGAGCTTTTCTACTATTTTAGCCCCTATGACTATATTTACTGGGAAGGAAGCTCCTTACTAATAGTTTGAGGAGTGTGAGTGTAGCTTTGGCAAGCTCAAGGATTGCCTTACTTCAACTCTAGTGTTAGCTCTTCCAGATTAGAGCGAGGGATTCATCATATTTTATGATGCTTCTATTATAGGTATTGGTTGTGTTTTTATACGTAAGGTTCGTGTTATTGTTTATGCTTATAGAAAACTTAAGGTTCCTGAGCATAACTGGCCCGCTCATGATTTGGAGTTAGCAACGGTAGTTTTCACGCTCGGGATTTAGAGGCATTCTTTATATGGTGTACATTGTTATATTTTCACCAATCATCGTATCCTTCAGCATCTTATAACCCAAGGAGAGGTTAATGCTCCCCAACATAGATGGATGGAGTTGTTCAAGGACTATGATATTTCCACCTTGTATCATCTGGGTAAGACGAATATGATAGCTAATGCCTAGATCGCGAGGTAGTAAGTATGGGTAGCATGGCTTATATCTTTGTTTCACATAGGCATATGGCATAGGATATTTAGTCCTAAACTAATTTGGTTATTCTCCATGATATTTTGGATCCTACAAGGATTTTGGCTTGTGTGGAGGCTAGGTTATCCTTATTTTAGTGAATTCCTAATCTTCAGTATGAGGATAACAAGTCATGTTTTCTTTGTGATCAGGTGGAGAGTGGTGAGTCTGAGAGGCACACTATTGATTTTGAGGTTTCAGGGTCATATTTGAGTTCCCTGGCATGATGATTTGATTTAGTTAATTATTCATGAGGCTCAAAGCTCTAGATATTCCATTCATCCCGGTGCAACCAAGATGTATAGAGATTTGAGGCAGTATTATTGGTGGGATGGTATGAAGAGAGATATGGTAGACTTTGTGGCTCGTTGCCTATGTTTTCAGCAGGTTAAGGCAAGACATCAACGTCAAGGTAGGTTAACTCATATATTTCCCATTTTTGAGTATAAATAGGGATAGATTACTATGGTCTTCATTAGTGGTTTACCTTAAACTTACTGTGGTCTTAATGACACTTCTGTTATTATGAATTGTTTGACCAAGTTAACTCATTTTAATCCTATAAAACAACCTTCAGTACTGAGAGATTATCCTATATTTATGTTTGAGAGATAGTTCATTTGCATGGGTTTTCTATTTCTATAATATCAGACCGTGGTTCGATATTTATGTTGCGATTTTGGAGAGCATTTCAGGAGGAGTTGGGTACTCTAGTAGATTTGAGTACAGCCTTTCATATGCAGAGAGATGATCAGTCTGAGTAGATTATTAATTCCCTTAAGGATTCGCTCCAATCCTGTGTTATGGATTTTGGAGGATAGTGAGATTAGCACTTAGCATTGACGGAGATTGCTTATAATAACAATTATTATTTGAGTATTGAGAAGGCATCTTATATGGCTTTTTATGGTAGGACATCTCATTCTAAAACCGGATGGTTTGATACTTCTTCGGTGAGACATTGTTTTATGGATATACTTTAGGACTTATTGGATAGAGTTAGGATGATTTAGGATAGGCTAAGTGCAATACCCCATACCTTTTTCCTAGCTTAAAATCGTCTAAAAATGTTAGGAGCTTTCTTTGAAAGATGATCCACCTTTGTACATGTGTTATTTTTAAGATTTTCACTTTTTGTCATGTGGGAAATGCAATAAGCTTTCCATCAATATAAAATTCACCTAAAACCGATAACCAGGTAAGAAGTTATGACTATTTCATGTTCCCATCATAAAACAATGCCATATTGGTTAGTGGCGCGCCGCGCCACAAGCTAAAATGGCAATTGTCCTTTTCCAGTGTCTCAGGGCAATTTCCTCCACTTCGCATAAATGTTTGAGGTAAAAAAAGAAGGAGCAATGCGATGGCTCTACGTTGCACCAACCCTAAATTTCCCAACTGTCAAAATCCAGTGACACAGCGCGGTAGCGCTGCGTCGCGCCAAGGGTCCAATTCTAGAAATTTCACTGAAATTAAATGACGCATCTAAGGTTAAAATGGTCAACTTCCCACCCCTAATTAAGGCCTTTAACACGTGATTCGGCCACTTTTCACCTAAAATATTCTAGTTTCTCTCAAGTTTCTCTCAAGAACAAGCTAGGTTTTTCATAGAAGATCCAATTTCAAGAAAGTTTCACTGTCAATCTTCATGAAATCACAAACTAAGGTATGCGTTGTGTTCATTCCTGGATTCCTTCCAGCCTTGATATCAAGAACCTTGTTTTATCTACAAATCATGGTATTTATGTTGTGTTTTATTTGTAATCATATTGTTGACGTTGATTGATTTCAAAGATTGAATCTTTGTGTGTTTATCATGATATTATGTTACCATGCAAGATAAAATCCATGAATTTAGTTACTTATGATGTGTAATTTTATGAATTCACTTATACCCTAAGTTGTGCATGCAAGGTGGTTGACAAAATTCTTGAAAAAGTAGAAATCATGCTTTATAGCTTACGACATAAACTAAATGTGACATGCTTGTCATCCTTTTATGTTTAAATGGTTTCCATGCTATCATTGTGAAAGCTGAATGTTGTCGGAATGGCCATGATATTAGAATATGAGATTATGATATGATTATCAGCATTCTCATCCATGTTAGATAGTATGATAACCATGTACTTCGTGAAATCCATAACTTATTAAATTATATATTATCGATGTGCGTCTTGTAATTGATAAAATTATGCTTCATCAATTTTCTTCTATAGATTCCTGGGGTTTCTTGTACGCAAAATATTAGCTGTGTTCCTAGAGCCATGTCATGTTTTCATGATACTCTCTGTCAAGCTATGAATCTTTGGACTTCAGACAATCTTATGACTCAGGAAATCTCCATGAACTCAGTTTGTTGTTTGATATTAGTAGTTTCCATCAGTCAACAGTAGTCAGTAACTCAGTCCATGTTCAGTTCAGTAAATCATGTTCAATGTGTATTCAGATTGGAGTAGAAATTAGCATCGAGCGAACCCAAGGATGGGAACTCACTTGTTATATGAGGGTGTGATTGTTAGAAGCAATCCTTGCGTTCCAGAAATATGTAGCCAGCATAGGTTGAGACATCATAGCCTGCTATATGAGGGAAGATAAGGTGGCTTATCGTACAATATAAGGGTTCCCACCGTTCTTACTAGAGTTACCTATTATATTAGGGTTACTCACATGTTGTCCTTACCAGTGGTGTGGTATTGACACCCTTCCAATAGGATATAGATTGGAACCCAATTCAGCTATAATGCATCATTTGGGGCATGTCAGTTAGATGAGGACCTCCCACAGTCTCAGTATCAGACTCAGTAAAAGAAATAAGATAGTTCTTCAGAATTCAGAACTATTAGATACAGTACGAGTCTCAGCTAGTTCCATCGGATTCAGGACTGTCAAATACAGTCACTCATGTTATCAGTTATCAGAATTTAGCCATTAGTCATGTTAGACATCAGTATACTCATGTTATCATGATTTCAAATGTAGTTACTATGTATGCAAGCATGTTTTCTCATGTTCATATTAGTCAGTTAGCTAGTATTTTTCATACATATGAACCCCATGTATTGAACCTACCTCACGTGCATATAGTACATTTAAATTATTGATGTATTTGCGCTATGGTGTCTTACACCATAGGTTCAGAGACATGAGCTCCAAAGTATCAGTAGATTCCAATCTCAACAGTTAGAGTTAGCAGTGAGTCCTCATTTTTCGAGGACATGATCATCATTTTATCATCTCAGTAATTAGTTTCTTAGTTGGAGTTAGTTGGCGACATGTCCCATCAACTCCTTACTCAGATAATTTTGTCAATTAGAGGCTTTCCATACTATTATTTTCAGCCAGTTATTTTAGTTGATTGGGTATTTCATACCCCATTTAGATGTTATGTTTTACTTCAGTTATCTGAACCTTATGTCCTTTCAATTTGTGTTTCTACATTATTTAGTATATTATGCAATATACAGGTACGTATATCAGTCATCGATTAGCCTGTGGTCCTTGTGGTCATGAGTACTGTGTAGCATTTCGAGTACCAGATTCAGGGCGTTAGAAACTTGGTATCAGAGCTTAAGGTTCAATAGAGTCCTAGGAAGTCTAAAAACCACATTTAGTAGAGTCTTGTACATGGGTGTGTTGCGGTCCACATTTATGTTCAGGAGTCCATAAGATATTTTTGGAAAAGTTTCCCTTCTTTTAGTATTCATGTCTTGCCAGTGAGCATAAACTCAATCTAATCTCATAGTCTAATCTATTTCTTTTCCTTATTTCAGAACATACCTCCTAAGAGAAAAACACAACCTGTCCAAAAAGATCCCTTGGACGAACATGTTTTTCATGTGTAGTTTAGGGATTCACTACTTTTCCTCAGTTAGTTGCTTCTCAAAATGAACTACCAACTGTCGTTCCAGCTAACCCAGTGACCAATTCAGCTGCAGCTAGGATTCGGGACTTTACCCGAGTGAATCCTCTATCTTTTCTTGGGTCTAAAACAGATGAGCGCCCTCTGGAATTCCTAGATCAGGGGTAGAAGGTTACAAACATAATGAGGTTACTCCTAGTGGAAGTGATGAGCTAGCTGCATATCATTTGTTGGATGTTGCTCATACTTGGTTCAAGCAGTAGAAGTCAGAGAGGTCAGATGATGCAGGGCCAGTTGAGTGGGAGGAGATTGCCTCTGCTTTCTTTGATAGATTCTTTACCCTAGAGCTTAGAGAGGATAAGGTTCTAGATATCATCAACCTCAGGTAGGGAAATATGATAGCGAAAGAGTATTCTCTTAACTTTCCTCAATTAGCTAGTTTTTTTTACGGGTGAATGATAGTATTGTTAATGAGTGTAGATCCGCCATGCTAGATAATGGCAGCACTATACCTAGGCTAAATACTCAAGCTAAGCAGATAGAAAAGCAGAAGATTAAGATAAGGGAGAAGAAGAATCAGTAGGAGGAAACCATTCTCAGTTTCGTCCTAAGTCATCAGTTCCATCTCCTTCTGTAGCCAGTGCTCTAATTTCTATGTTCAGAGAGGGTAACAAAGATAGAGCGCCAGGCTCTAAGACCGAAGGCAGTAGTAGCAGTGCCCGTACCAATCCTCTTTGCCAGACTTGTGGCAAGCACCATCAGGGTATTTGCAGAGCTGGAAGTGGGATTTGTTTTGGATGTGGCGAGCTAGGCCACAAAGTTAGAGACTGTCCTCAGCCAGGTCTTTAGGGTCAACAAAACTGCTCCATAGCTCAGTCCGGTCACCCAATTCAATAGGATCATTTTTATGCTCTGTAGTCCCACCAAAATCAGGAAAGTTCTCTTAATGTGGTTACCTGTACATTACAGATCTTTCATGTGCATATATACACTTTGCTAGATCCAGGAGATTCTTTGTCTTTTTTCACTCCTTATATAGTAGTCGATTTCAGAGTCAGTCCTAAAATTCTAGCAAAGCCCTTTTCATTCTCTACCTCAGTGGGTAAAACCATCTTAGGTAGGCGGGTATACTGGAACTAACCGGCAATGAAATTTTAGAAAGTCACTTCAGCAGTGTTAGTCGAATTAGAGATGACCGATTTTGATGTCATTCTAGGCATGGATTGGCTTTATTCCTCCTATGCCACTTTTGACTATAAAAATAGAATAGTCCAGTTTTAGTTTCCATATGAACCCATCCTTGAGTGGAATGGTAGTACTTCAGCATTTAGAGGTCAGCTTATTTCCTAGCTTCGAGCAAGGAAAAAGATATTTAAGGGATATTTCTATCATCCTGTTTATATTAAGGATTCCAGTTCCGAAACTCCCAATCTTAAATTCGTTCCAGTTGTTAATGAATATTCAGATGTCTTTCCTGAAGATCTTTCAGGAATTCCTCCCAAAAGGGAAATAGACTTTAGCGTTGATCTTCTTCCAGACACTCAGCCAATATCTATTTCACCATAGAGAATGGCACTAGCAGAACTCAGAGACCTGAAAGAACAATTGAACGATCTCTTAGATAAGGGATTCATCAGGCCTAGTGTGTCCTCATGGGGCACTCCAGTATTATTCATGCACAAGAAAGATGGTTCTCTCAAAATGTGTATAGACTATCGTCAACTTAACAAAGTCACGGTCAAGAATAAGTATTCTCTTCCCAGAATCGATGACTTGTTTGACATTCTAAAAACAACTTTCCATACCCGATATGGTCACTTCAAATTCCTAGTAATGTCATTTGGTCTTACCAATGCCCCAAAATCTTTCATGTACTTATGAACCACGTGTTCAAATGGTACTTGGATATGTTCGTCATAGTCTTTATAGAAGAATTTCTGGTCTATTCCCGCAGTAAGCAAGATCATACATACCATCTCAGAATAGTAATTTACACTTATAGAATTCATCAGTTATTTGCCAAATTCAGTAAGTGTGAATTTTGAATTAGGTCAGTATAATTCCTTGGTCATATCGTTTCAGGTGATGGCATTAGAGTAGATCCTAAAAAGATCAAAACGGTAAAAAACTGGCCTAGACCTGTCCCTCCATCAGATATTAGGAGTTTCTTGGGTTTGGATGGCTATTACAGATGGTTTGTTG
The DNA here is from genome assembly GCF_002878395.1 of Capsicum annuum. Classification (NCBI taxonomy): domain Eukaryota; kingdom Viridiplantae; phylum Streptophyta; class Magnoliopsida; order Solanales; family Solanaceae; genus Capsicum; species Capsicum annuum. The sequence goes on along the minus strand of NW_025830138.1, from coordinate 163,287 downwards.
AGGGATATTCTTCTATTTCATCCCCTATGTCCAGATTGACTCAAAAAAAGTTAAGTTTTAGTGGTCAGATCCTTGTGAGAAGAGTTTTTAGGAGTTAAAGACTATACTTACCTTAGCTCCAGTTCTATCTCTTCTAGATTGTTCAGATGGGTTCGTAGTATATTGTGATGCATCCATAGTGGGTTTAGGTTATTTCCTTATGTAGCATGGTAAGGTCATAGCCTACGCCTCCAAACAACTTAAACCCTCTGAGAAGAATTATCCTACTCATGATCTTAAGTTAGCCGCCGTAGTCTTTGCATTAAAAATTTGGAGAAATTATCTCTACAAAGTTCATGTAGATGTCTTTACAGATCATAAGAGTCTTCAGTATGTCTTTTCTCAAAAAGTTCTCAATCTTTGTTAGAGAAGGTGGTTAAAGCACTTGAAAGATTATGACATGAGTGTTCTCTATCATTTAGACAAGGCCAATGTAGTGGACGACACTCTCAGTAGACTGTCTATGGGTAGTGTTGCTCATGTGGATGACAGTAAGAATAAGTTAGCTCAGGAAGTACATTATCTTGCCAGACTAGGCGTTCCCTTAGTCTATACAGTTGAGGGTGATACATGGGTTCAGAGTAGTTCAGAACTATCTCTAGTTTCCTGGGTAAAAGAAAAGCAAGATAGAGATCCCAACTTTGTCAAGTTGAAAGAGTCAGTACAGGATTAGAAAGCAGAGGTTTTCTCCCAAAAGGGAGATGGTGTTTTGCATTGTCAGGTTCGTCTCTGTGTTCCAGGTATAGATGACTTAAGGCAGCGAATTCTTATAGAAGCGTATGGTGTGCTCTACTCTATTCATTCAGGGGACACAAAGATGTACCGCGACTTGCAAAAAGTTTATTGGTGTAGTGGGATGAAGAGAGATATTGTAGAGTTTATGGCTAAGTGCTCTAAATGTCAGAAGGATAAGATAGAGCATCAGAAGCCTAGTGGTCCTATACAGGATTTCATTATTCCTACTTGGAAGTGGGAAGAAGTGAACATGGAATTCGTGACGAGTTTATCTTAAACTCGTCATCAACATCATTCAGTCTGGGTCATTATAGACAGAATGACCAAATCATCCTATTTCCTTCCAGTCCATACCTCTTATTTAGGCAAGGATTACACCAAACTCTACATTATGGAGTTGGTAAGATTTCACGGTGTTCCTCTAGCTATTACCTTGGACAAAGGTACCCATTTCACCTCTTATTTTTGGAAAGTATTCTAAAAGGGTCTTGGTACCCAAGTTCATCTCAGTACAACCTTTAATTCTCAGATAGATAGTCAAGAAGAAAGGACCATTCAGAATTTAGAAGATATGCTATGGGTGTGTTCAATTGATTTCAAGGGTAGTTGGGTTGATCACTTTCCTTTGATTAAGTTTGCATACAACAATAGTTATCATTCTAGTATTCGGATGGATCTATTCGAAGCTCTCTACGGTAGGAGATGTAGATCTCCAATTGGTTGGTTCGAAGTTAGTGAGGCCTCAATTATAGGGTCCGACTTAGTATTCTATGCCTCAAAAAAAGTCCTGTTTATTAGAGAAAGACTCTGGGCTGCTCAGAGCCGACAAAAGTCTTATGTAGTTGTTTCTAGAAAAGATTTCAAGTTTGAGATTAGTGACTGTGTCTATCTAAAGATTTCTCCCATAAAGGAAGTGAATCAGTTTGGTAAGAAAGGGAAACTTAGTCCCCGATAGGTCGATCCTTTCAAGATTCTCAGTCGATTCGGCAAGGTAGCTTATGAGCTTGTATTGCCTTCAGATCTATCCTCAGTTCATCCAGTTTTCCATGTCTCTTTGCTCAAAAAGTGCATAGGTGACCCAACAGTTATTCAGTGCATTGATGTTCAGAACAGTCTCTCTTATGAGGAGATTCCAATCGAAATCCTAGACTATCAGACTCATAGATTAAGGAACAAAGAAGTCCCTATAGTTCAAGTTCTTTGAAAAATCAGTCCATTGAGGGAGCTACTTTGAAAGAAGAAACAGATACGCGTACCAAGTATCCTCACCTCTTCTCCGCCAACTCAAATCAAGCTCAAGGTAAAAGCTCTCCTTATGCTTACTCAGTTTATATTCAATGTTCATCACAAAGTTGGTATCAAGTACCATTGCATATTCAGTCATGCATTCATGTTTCAGTTCAGTTATATAACTATGCATCAGACATGTATTCTCATTTGGAGAAACTTAGTTCCTCTGAACACTCAGTCATGCATTCATGAATTAGCTACACATGCATCAGATATGCATGTTCAGTATGATATATTCAGTTATCAGTTAAGTCAGTCATGAGATCATATTTCAGTTATTCATGTTCAGTATGTATATTAGTTTATGTTCTTCCCCTCACTCTCGTTCTCATTCAAAGATGAATTTTCACAAGGGGGAGATATTGTAATACCCCGTACCATTTTCCAAGTGTGAAAGCATCTTAAAAAAATATTAGGAGCTTTATTTGAAAGATGAATACACTTTTGTACATATGGTATTTTAAATATTTTTGTATTTTTTTCATGTTGGAAATTCAATAAGCTTTCCATTAATATAAAATTAGCCTAAAACTGATAACCAGGTAAGAAGTTATGACTATTTCAAGTTCCAATCATAAAACAGTGCCATATTGATCAGTGGTGCGCTGCGCCACAACATAAAATGGAAATTGTCCTTTTCCAGTGTCTCAGCACGATTACCTCTACATCGCACCAAAAATCCAGGTTACAAAAGAAGGGGCAATTTGATGGTTCCGCATCGCGCCATCCCTCAATTTCCCAATTGTCAAAATCAAGTGACATGGTGAGATAGCGCCGCGTTGCGGCAAGGGTCCAATTTAGTAAATTTTCACTGAAATTAAATAACGCATCTAGGTTTAAGAGGGTCAACTTTCCACCACTATTTAAGCCCTTTAACACGTGATTCAACCACTTTTCACCCAAAATATACTAGTTTCTCTCAAGAACAAGCTAGAGTTTTCATAGAAGATCCAATTACACAAAAGTTACACTATCAATCTTCACGAAATCAAGAACTAAGGTATGCATTGTGTTCATTCATGGCTTTCTTCCATCCATGAAGCTCAAGAACCTTGTTTTATCTATAAATCAAGGTATTTATGTTATGGGTTATTTGTAATCATGTTGTTAATGTCGATTTATTTCAAAGTTGGAATATTTGTGCGATTACTATGATATTCCATTACCATGCAAGATAAAATCCATGAATTTAGTTGCTTATGATATGTTATTTGATTAATCCAGTTATGCCCTAAGTTGTGCCTGCAAGGTGGTTGATAAAATGCTTGAAAATGTAGAAATCATGCTTTGTAGCTCAAGACATAACCTAAATGTGACATGCTTGTCATCCTCCTATGTTTAAATGTTTTACATGTTATCATTGTGAAATGTGTATGTTGTCGGAATGGCCATGATATTAGAATATAAGATTATGAAATAATTATCAACATTCTTGTCCATGTTAGATATTATGATAACACTGTACCTTGTGAAATCCACAACTTATTAAACTATGTGTTGTTGATGTGGATCTTGTACTTGATAAAGTCATACTTCGTCAGTTTCCTTCTATCGAGTCCTGGGGGTATTTGTACCCAAAATACTATCTATGTCCCTAGAGCCATGTCATGTTTTCATGATACTCTCATTCAAGCCATGAATCCTTAGACTTCAGACAGCACTATGATTTAGGAAATCTACATCATCTCATAAACTAGTAAGTTGTCAGATATAAGTAGTATTCTGTCAGTCAATAAAAGTTAGTAACTCAGTCTATGTTTTGTTCAGTAAATCAATTTCAGTATCTATTCAGATAGGAGTAGAAATTAGCACCGAGCGAATCCAAGGATTGGAACTCACCTGTTATATTAGGGTGTGATTCTTAGAAATAATCTTTGCATTCCAGAACAATACAGTCAGCATAGGTTGAGACATTATAGCCTACTATATGAGGGTAGATGAGGTGGCTTAGCCTGCTCTATGAGGGTTTCCATCGTTCTCACTAGAGTTACCTATTATATTAGGGTCACTCATATGTTGTCCTTACTAGTGGCACAGTATTGACACCCTTCCAATCAGGGCATAGATTGAACCCCAATTCATCAAAATGCATCATTTGGGTCATGTCAGTTAGATGACTACCTCCCACAGTCTCAGTATCAGTTTTAGTAAAAGAACTTAGATAGTTCTTAACAATTCAGGACTGTCAAATACAGTCAACTCAGATACAATATGGAACTTAGCTAGTTCCATCAGATTTAGGGCTATCAGATACAGTCACTTATGTTATCTATTATCAGAATTCAGTCATTTGCCATGTTAGTCATCAACATACTCATGTTATCATGATTTCATATATATTTACTATATATCCAAGCATGTACTCTTACATTCATATTAGTCAGTAAGCCAGTATTTTTCATGTATATGAACCCGATGCATTCAGCCTACCTCACAAGCTTACTAGTACATTCAAAGCACTGACACATTTGCCCTATGATGTCTTATATCATAGATTCAGAGACACGAGCTCCAGAGCATCAGTAGATTCTAGTCTCAGCTGTCATATTTAGCAGTGAGTCCTTATCTTTCAAGGACATTATCATTATTATATTATCTCAGTAATTAGTTTATTTGTTGTAGTTAGTTAGGGACATGTCCCATTAGTTCCATACTCAGACAATTTCGTCAGTTAGAGGATTTCCAAACTATTATGTTGAGATAGTTATTTTAGTTGTTTAGGGTATTTCATACCCTATTTAGATGTTATATTTTACTTCTGTTATGTAAACCTTATGGCCTTTCTGTTCATGTTTCTGCATTATTCAGTACATTATTTATTATATAGGTACAAATATCAGTCATGGGTTAGCTTGTTGTCCTTCGGGGTCATGAGCACCATGTAGCATTTTGGGTACCAGATTTGGGGCATTACAAACTTGGTATCAAATTCTAAGGTTCAATAGAGTCCTAGGAAGTCTGAAAGCCACATCTAATAGAGTCTTCTTGTACATAGGTATGTTGCGTGCCACATTTATGTGTTAGAGGCTATAAGATGTTTTAGTAATAGTTTCCCTTCTTTCAGTATTCATGTCGAGCCAGTGAGCATAATCGCAATCTAATTCCTCAGTCTATTCTGTTTCTTCTCCTTATTTTAGAACATACCTCCCAAGAGAAGAACCCAGCCTGTTTAAGAAGATCCCTTGGAATAACATATTTCTCATGCAGAGTTTAGGGCCACATTCACTACTCTTGCTCAGTCAATTGCTGCTCAAAATAAATGACCAACTGTCACTCTGGCCAACCCAGTGGCCAATTCAGCTGTAGACAGGATTCAGGATGTCACCCAAATGAATCCTCCACCCTTTCTTAGCTCTAAGACTGATGAGGACCCTCAGGAATTCCTAGATCAGGTACAAAAGGTTACAGACATAATGGGGGTTACTCCTAGTGAGAGTGCTAATCTAGATACATATGAATTGTAGGATATTGCTCACACTTGTTTCAAGCAGTGGAAGTTAGAGAGGGCAGATTATGCAGGGCAGTTCAATGGGAGAAGTTTGCTTCTGCTTTCCTTGATAGATTCTTTCTCCTAGAGCTTAGAGAAGCTAAGGTGCTAGAATTCATAAACCTCAGGAAGGACAATATGAAAGTGAAAGAGTATTCTATTAAGTTTACTAAATTACCCAGATATGACCCTCATATGGTTGTAGATAGCAGGGCAAGAATGAGAAAGTTTATTTTAGGGTTGAATGATAGCATGGTTAATAAGAGTAGATCTGCCGTGTTGAATAGTGACATGACTTTAGCCAGGCTTATGACTTATGCTCAGCAGATAGAGGAGCAGAAGATTAAAATAAGAGAGAAGCAGAATAAGAGAGCGAAGATAGGTAGTTTCAACTTTGCTCAACCTAAGTCATAAAGAGGAAACCATTCTCATTTTTATCCTAAGTCATCAGTTCCAACTCCTTCTTCAGTCAGTGCTCCAGCTCCTAAGTTTAGAGAGGATAACAAAGATAGAGCGCTAGGCTCTAAGTCCAGGGAAATGTTAGCAGTGCCCGCACCTATCCTCTTTGCAAGACTAAAGGCAAGAACCATCAGGGTATTTGCAGAGCTGGCAGTGGTATTTTTTTCAGATATGGCAATCCAGGCTATAGAGTCAGAGACTATCCTCAGCTAGGTCCTCAGGTTCAATACAATCTCTCCTCAATTTAGTCTAGTTGCCCAAATCAGTAGGGTGTCACCTCCAGTGCTATTAGTAGGCAACGCCCAAATCATCTCTATGCTCTTCAGTCCCAACAAGATCAGGAAAATTCTCCTAATATGGTTACCAATATGTTACAAATCTTTCATGTACATGTTTATGCTTTTCTAGATCCAGGAGCTTCTTTGTGTTTTGTCACTCCTTATATACCAGTCAATTTTGTAGTCAGTCCCAAAATTCTAGCCGATCCCTTTTCAGTCTCTACCTCATTGGGTAAAACCATCATAGCCTAGTGGGTATATAGGAACTGCCCGGCTATGATATTTCAAAAAGTCACTTCAGCAGACTTAGTCGAATTAGAGATGGCTGATTTTTATGTCATTCTCGGCATAGATTCGCTTCATTCCTGCTATGCCACAGTTGACTGCAAAAACATAATAGTCTAGTTTCATCTCCCAAATGAACCCATCATTGAGTGGAAGGGTTGTACTTCAGCGTTTAGAAGTCATCTTATTTCCTGCCTTTGGGCAAGGAAAATGATATCTAAGGGATGTGTCTATCATCTTATTCATGTTAAGTATTCCAATTATGAAACTCCCAGTTTTGAATCCATTCCAATTGTGAATGAATATTCAGATTTATTTCCAGAAGATCTTCCAGGAATTCCTCCTAAAAGGGAAATAGACTTTGACATTGACCTTCTTCGAGACACTCAGCCTATATCCCTTACACCATGCAGAATGGCACCAGCAAAACTCAGAGAACTGAAAAATAGTTGATAGATCTCATAGATAAGGGATTCATCAGGCCTAGTGTGTCCCCATGGGGTGCTCCAGTATTATTTTGTATGGAAGAAAGACGGATCTCTCAGAATGTGTATAGACTACCGTCAACTTAATAAGGTCACGGTCAAGAACAAATATCCTCTTTCCTCAATTGATGACCTGTTTGACCAACTTCAGGGTACCAGTTATTTCTCTAAGAAAGACCTCAGATCCAGCTATTATCTGCTTAGAGTTAGAGAATGTGACATTTTGAAAACAGCTTTCCATACCCGGTATGGTAACTTTGAATTCCTAGTCATGTCATTTGGTCTTACCAATGCCCTTGATGAACCACGTGTTAAAATGGTAATTGGACATGTTCGTCATAGTCTTCATAGATGATATTCTGGTCTATTCCCGTAGAGAGCGAGATCATGCAGACCATATAAGAAAAGTACTTTAGACTCTAATAAATCATTACTTCTTTGCCAAATTCAGTAAGTACGAATTTTGGCTAAGGTCAGTAGCATTTCTTGGTCATATCATTTCGGGTGATGGCATTAGAGTAGATCCTCAAAAGACTGAAGTGATAAGAAATTGGTCAAGACCTGTCTCTCCAATAGATATCAGGAGTTTTTTGGATTTGGCTGGCTATTACAAACGGTTTTTTGAGGGATTTTATTCTATTGCTTCCCCTATGTCCTCATTAACTCAGAAGAAAGTCAAGTTTCAATGGTCAGATCCTTGCTTCATTAATACTCTTGCATTAATTGTGAGGAGAGCTGCAATTTCTACCCATGTGGACACGTAATCAACGAACACCAAAATTTACAAATTTCCATAAGATGGTGGAAATGGCCCCATAAAATTTATACCCCATATATCGAATATCTCCACCTCAAGAATATTGTACAAAGACATCTAATGACACCATGATATCATGCCTATTCTTTAGCATTGGTCACACTCTCTCACAAATGCAACAACATCTTTGAATAATTTAGGAAAAATAAAACAAATTGTAATATCTTTGTTGTTGTTCATTCACCTCCATGATGGCCTCCAGAAGGTGATAACTGACAACTTTCAGCACCTATTTAGATTGAGCTTCAGAAAAAACTTTCTCACAATTTTGTAAGTACCATATTGAATATATAATTCTCATCCCATATATATAAGCAGAAATACCTAAATAGCTTTTTCTTTAATTGACTTGTGGCCTCCCGAGGATAAATGCCACTTAATAG